>NC_081774.1:31049728-31337228 GCF_963082965.1 Carassius carassius
GTTTTTGATCATTACAAAAGGCAAATGGAATGTGGTGATAGATGATTTCTTTCTGGGTTGTAAAATTTTCATTGAGTCTGCAAATTTCTTAATGAGAGAAAGAGGGGAAGAAAGACTATCAAGTCAAGATGTCCACAGATTGAAAAAAATTGTACAAAAAGTGCATGCAGATCAAATGTAACTGAAATGAAAAGAAAAACTTTTATTTATGATTTGATTTGAAGTTTTCAACTTTAAATCTGAATGGAGCAAGAGATATTAAAAAAGGAGTCAATTGTTTCAATTAATGAAAATGAAACATATAGATATTATTTTTGCTCAAGAAACCCATAGTGATATGATAAATGAAGTGAATTGGAGAAGAGAATGGGAGGGTATGGCTATTCTTAGTCATAAAAACAGTGCTGGTGTAGGAGTTTTCTTTGCAAAAAATTGTTTGCCAATCTCAAATGAGGTGAAAGAAATTGTGGAAGGAAGACTTTTAAAAGTTAATGCAAAATTTGATGTTGCAACATTTGTTTTAATAAACCTGTATGCTCCAGTTATGGCAACTGAGCGATTGCTGTTTTTAGAAACATTGTTAAATACTGTGCAGAATTGTGATCCTGACCATTATCTCCTGATTGCAGGGGATTTTAATTGTACTGCGATGGATATAGATAGAAACCATCTAGAACCTCATACAGCTTCCAGGTTGACGTTTAATCGTTTTATTGAAACTAATGATTTGGTGGATGTGTGGGGAAACTTGAACAGTAAAGTTAAACAATACACATGGGTACAAATAAGAGAAAAGGTTGTTTCAATGGCAAGACTGGATAAGTTGTATTGTTTTAAATATCAGGTACAAATTGTAAAAACATGTTGTATTAGCCCTGTTTGTATTTCTGACCATTCCATGGTGATAGCAAGTGTATTCTTAAAGTTTTTGAAAGTAAAAAGTGCATATTGGATTTTTAATAGTGCTTTGTTGCAAGATTTACATGTTAAGAATTGTTTAGAGTTTTTTTTTGGAAGGAATGGAAGGTTAAAAAGGCAATGTTTTCAAGTGTACAACAGTGGTGGGATTTGGGAAACAAACAAATACAACAACTCTGTGTACAATACAATTTCAATGTCACTCAGAATATGTCTAAAAAAATTCGAATTTTGGAAAATGATATTTTAGAACTGCAAAATTTATGTGATTCTACAGGAAATCAAGTGAATTCGGAATTAAGAGATCTACTCGGTAGTAACGCACAGGGGGCACTGATCAGGTCTCGTTTTCAGAATTCTTCTGAAGTGGATGCTCCTTCCAAGTTTTTCTTCAGCTTGGAAAAGAAAAATGGCCAAAGCAGAATCATTCATTGTCTCCGGTCAGCCAATGGGCAAGAACTCACTGAAACTGCTGATGTGCGTAGGAGGGCTGCTGACTTTTATAAGGACTTGTTCAAATGTGAGTACAATGAGGACCAAGAGCTGGTACAAGATTTTCTCAGAGGCCTACCTCAAGTGCAGGAGGAGACAAAAGAAAAATTGGTGAGCCAACTGACTCTGGGAGAATTGTATACAGCTTTAATGAGCATGGACAATGGTCGGGCTCCAGGGTTAGCTGGTCTAACGGTTAATTTCTATAAAGCTTTCTGGGACTTGGTGGGCAATGACTTGCTGGAAGTTTTTTCTGACAGCATTGCCAGAGGTCAGCTGCCTTTGAGCTGTAGGAGGTCAGTTTTGACCCTCTTTCCCAAGAAAGGAGATCTGAAAGAGATCAAAAACTAGAGGCCCGTGTCCTTGCTTTGTGTTGATTTTGAGATATTATCAAAGACTTTGGCCAACAGGTTGAGAATAGTGATGGAGCAAATTATACATACGGATCAGTCATACTGTGTACCGGGCAGATCAATCACAGAAATCATTGGTATGAATAAATTTGGTATGATTTTGCTAGATCAAGAAAAGGCCTTTGACCGAATTGAACACCAATATTTATGGAATGTGCTTGATTTTTTGGGTTTCCTTCAACTTTTATTGAAATGGTCAAAGTATTGTATGGTGACATTGAAAGTGTAGTTAAGGTCAATGGTGGTTTGAGTGTTCCTTTGAAAGTTAAAAGGGGAATTAGGCAAGGTTGTGCAATGTAAGGGATGTTGTGTTCAATATCAATTGAACCGTTTTTTATGTAAATTAAGAGATATTTTAGAAGGAGTGTCTTTGTCTATTGAACAGATGTTTTGTTTGTCTGCTTATGCAGATGATTTAATTATAGCTGTTAAAGGAAGTAGTGATGTGGAAAAAATCCAAGGGGTGGTAGAGAGGTATGGTAAAGTATCTTCAGCAAGTGTAAATTAGGCTAAATGTACTGCATTGGAAGTAGGTGGGTGGATTCAAGGAAAACCAAATTTACCAGGTGGAATGTCATGGGTTACAGGGGGTGTTAAATATTTTATTTTGGGAGTCCATGTGGGTGATGATCAAACCATTATGAAAAATTGGGATGGTGTTATGGAGATGGTTGAAGGAAGACTTAAAAAATGGAAGTGGTTATTGCCACAAATGTCATATAGAGGACATTCCTTAATTATTAACAATTTGGTAGCAGAAACATTGTGGCACCGTTTAGCAGTACTTGAGCCACCTGCAGGTCTTCTGTCAAGAATCCAGGCTTTAATGGTTGATCTCTTTTGGAAAAAGAAGATGCACTGGGTGCCACAATGTGTGTTATTTCTTATAAGGGATGATGGTGGACAAGGTCTTCTGCATCTAGAAAGCCGTAAAACAGCGTTTAGATTACAGTTTGTTCAGAAACTGCTGTATGGTCAAAGTAATGTATGGGAAGCAGGAATACATTTTATTTTGGAAAAAGTTGGAGGTCTTTTTTGGATTAACTGTGAAGCAGGAGACATAAAAGACCTTCCCTTATATTACCGTAGCGTTCTAAAAGCATGGTCATTAGTAAGAACTGTAAGGACTATGCCTATGACATCTCTTCATTGGCTTCTTGAAGACCTTTAGTTAAAGGTGCAAGACTGGATGTTGCCAGACAAACAATGCCTGGAATGATGAAATTATTAATAACAGGAAAAATTATCACCTTAAGACAATTACTGGAGGTTGTTGGAAATGACTTTGATGACGTGAATGCCCTGGCACAATGTTTGGGGCTTCGGTCACAGAGAGTGGTGGATCGTTTCTTGGACAATGTTAAAAAAAACTCTCAATGATGAAGGTAAGCTTTTAATTAGTGAATTTGGCAGTGGACGATCTGCACCAGAAGTAAATGACATTTTTCCAAACATGGACATTTCACCAGAGTTTACTGAAGAAGAAAGTTCTCATCATTTGCTTGGGACAAAAGGTTTGGAAAGGTTGTGTTTTTGCTCTGTGAATGGTAAAAAGTTGTATGAATTATGTGTTAAAATGTTAAACAAGGAAAAACTGAAAGTGCGGGTTGAAACGCCATGGGCTGTTCATTTTGGTGTTGAAAATGATTGTAAACCTGTGTGGAGAAGTATATACAAGCCACCATTGACCAAAGCAAATGGGGATTTGCAGTGGAGAATACTGCACGGTATTGTTGCTGTAAATGCGTTTGTTAGCATAATTAATTCAGCAATTGATAGCAAATGTCCTTTTTGGGATCAGAGGGAAACTATTTTTCACTGTTTTGTACATTGTGACAGGCTTAAAAACTTGTTTTTGATGCTTAATTTCATGTTTGTGGGGTTTAAAGTAGTGTTTTCAAAGGTTGGTTTTATCTTTGGTTTCAAGTTTTGGAAAAAAAAAAGAGAAAAAAAGGGCAGCTTGTTAATTTTGTGATTGGAAAAGCGAAAATGGCTATTTATTTGACAAGAAAGGAAAAAATAGATGGTGAAGTGGGTCGGGATGTCGTACAAGTTTTTAAGAGTTTATTAAAAGTAAGAATTAGATTAGATTTTTTTATTTTAAAAAACTATGAAGAATATAGAGGAATTTGAAAATGTATGGAATTGCAAAGAAATGTTGTGCTTTGTTAGAGATGGTGAATTAATCTTTGCTAAATGTCTTGAGTAAAGTGTATGTTTGTTAATTGTTTTTAAATGATTTAATAAAGTGCTATAAAATCTCTCTCTCTCTCTCTCTCTCTCTCTCTCTCTCATTGCTCTTTCTCTTGCTCTCTTGAAGACAGAGTTATGCATAACAAGGGCACACATTCCCAATCCTACATGCAGCGCAACTGTCCAAGTCCCTCAGTGACCTTTGTCTTTAAATAATACAGCAATAATTATTTTATTTTTTTTATGTTTTCTGAAGACATCATGATCAAGGAACCGTGCAAATATTATGTATGCAGTTGTGTACCGCGAGCATGTTTACACGCACACCAATTTGCTGGAAACTACCAAAAATCAGTTGAATCATTGAAATCCCATTTTACTGGTTTACATGCAAACCACTAACCCATCAATGCAAGAAAAACATGTTTAAAAGTTAGTTTAAAGCATGAGCATCAGTGTATTCCATGCAAGTCTTCTGTTTATTACTGTGTGTGAAATGTTAGGTTATTTAAACTCAAGAGAATATGTTCAATGCATTGTTGGACTATTAAAGATAATCTGCTAAAGAACATGCATTGATTGTCAGAGTATTACTAAGTGGTTGCGAGGCTATTCTGGGTGGCATCGCAGATGCTATTTAAAACATTTTCCCGTAACTCTCCCATACTCACAGGTTGTGACACAAGGAACTGATCACAAGTCTAAACTGATGACATTAAAGTCACCATAAAATTTGTATGTCTATGTCATCTTTATATGTCATCTTTTATCAAAACAACCCCCCCCCCCCCTCGATTAAAATTAACCAAACAAAAAAAAAAAACATGGTTAGTGTAGTTACTTGTAAATCATGGTAACCACAAATTAAAACATGGTTGTAACATCAAAATATGTTAGCAGTGTGTTAAATCATGTCAGAACATGATAAAACATATTTCAACATGGCAGCCATGTGCTTAATCACTGTAGCGACTTGTTAAATAATTATAACAGCATGTTAGCAACATGTTAAAATATGCTAGCAATGTTAGAAACATGCTAGTAATGTTAAATCATGCTAGCAACTTGCCAAAACATGTTAACAACGTTTTAATCATTATAAAAACATGTTAGCAATACAATGACTCATCTTGTGTTAAAACATGTTTTATTTAACATTTTACATGTTATTGTCTTTCTCTGACCTTCTCGGAGTAAAACCTTTGTCATCAAACTTTATTCATAGTTATAATATATATATATATAGAAAAACTGGAGTAATGCTGTTTTTTTTCTTTTACCCAAGCTGTTTTGAAGCGCTCTGTTTTGTTTAAAGCACCATATAGATGAATGTGACATGACTAGACTTAAACATATCCATGTGATCAGATGCTTTCTGAACTGCTCTTTTCTCACTACCATCATTTGTATTGTGTGTTTGTTTTGTTTTTGAGAGGGAAGCGTGCAGCACATATTTACTGTAAATGTTCTTCCAAACACAGCTTCAGCAGCTTGGCTAGTGTTGGGATGTTTGCTAACAGTAAACCTCTGTTTAGGTATTTCAAGCTTTTTTCCCCCCAAACAAAGAATGAAAAGGAAAAAGTTGTCCTCTGCACATCTCCACCAGTTCCTGTCATTTCATGTGCGTCCTTCATCGCTCTTCCCAGCCCAACATCAGCCAAGCATGATCACACCACTGTTTTAAACACAGAGCCGTTTGGTCTGTTTCATCGCTTCGATAAAATGGAAATGTCATGCAGTGTGTGAAGTTATCTGAAAGCTTGTCCTGTGTGGTGGGGAGAAGCATGGGTTTCAGATTACTCCAGATGATCCCCGACAGCACACACTTCAGAGGAGCTGAAGCATTCTCAGCTGCTAATGATGGCATCTGTGGTGTCTAGTCCACACCAAACTTATGCAAAAGTTTGTAATCAAGGGTTAATTGGTTATGCATGCAATGTATGAATGCAAGTACATGATGGTTGAAGAACGTCCTGTTTTCACTTTGTGACATTCACATAATGCCAGACATTCTTGTTAGAGTTACACACACAACTGATGACACTATTTTAACATTTGTCATTTATGCCAAAAAAATAAATAAACGAATACGATTGAATTTATTTTATTTAGCCAATTCTTTTCTAAAGACAAAATTACAGTATATATTTTCAGGAAACTCCGCTATAAAGTACACAGTCAAATTAAACTTATTGGTGGAATTATACTGTTTATCATATTTATTAATTCTATATTATATACACTACAATAAGGTTCAATAACATTAGTTAACATGAACTAACAATGAAAAATACTTGTAAAGCATTTATTAATCTTAGTTAATGTTGATTCCAACATTTATTAATGCGTTATTAAAATCTAAAGTTGTATCTATTAATGTTATTTAATGGACCTAATTTCTATTAAATGTTAACAAAGTTTAATAAATATTACATTATATTAAATTATGTTGTGTTATGTTATATTTATTAAAATGGGCTCCAGTGTGAATGTAAAGTGGACCAAGATTAAAACTAACAAAAATAAAACCAAAAAGAAAAATACTTTTTTAATTATATGTGATCGTTTTTTACAGCAATAAAAGTAAAATATTAAAATGAAATATAATGATGTGATAGGCTTACAATATAAGTGACAAACAAAATACAGCACACAACTGAATCATTTCTAGCAATTATATGTATAAGAATTAATAATCAGCATGACATTCATGATTGTGAGAAGTTCTGCATATCAGTAATTGGAGATATAAACAAATAATCAGGAATGCTTATAAAATAATAATAATAATGGTATCGGTCAATCTCTAAAATACACAGTTAAGATTATATGTTATTTGTCTTCAATGTAGTCTATTTTTTATAGATTTATGTTAATGTATAATTATATAATTGTTATGATTTATAATGAATTAGTATGCATAGCCTTTAGCATCACAAATTACAGAATATATTTCTGCCTCTTACACAATCAGGATTGCAAACGTTTGCAGAAACAGTTGCTGGTGTTTGAAATGGTTTTGTGTTGACAGCTTGGTTTAATATGTGTTAGATATCAGCTGCTAGCAAAAATGGGAAATGACCAGAGATAGATGTGAGCATAGAATGGTGAATTTTGGTCTCTGTGTCCTGATCTCACTCTTATTATATAGTCACGAGTAGCTCACTTTCATTACACACATCCACATGCTCTCTGTCACGTGTGTGTGTGTGTGTGTGTCTCGTTTCTTCTGCTTTCATTCCCGCTTTCATTTAGTTTTTTCCTTTGAACTATAAAGTAATAAATTCTTTTAGAGCGAGGGCTGTGTGTGTCTCACACTGCCGGTCTGTTGCTAGGCAGAAACTATGCGGCAGTCTTTGTCTCTCTGCCTTCAATTTTCTGACTTGCACTGATTCTCTTCTGCACGCCTTCCTTCTCCTCATTCACACAGCTGTGTGTAAGAAACACTCAAAGCATGCTTACCTTCATATGCATACATTACTGTATAGTATTATAAGGTCATCATTATTACAAGGTTTCCCTATTCTTTAATAAACATCAAGTGCACATAAGAATTAACATGAGAATGAAATCCTAGGTTGAAACCGGATCCTTAAAATGTCTAAAAATGCTGTCTTCATTTATTCATTTCTGGCTTGTTTAGAATTGGAAGTACCACATTATGCATGAAACCTTTCTTTCTTTCTTTCTTTCTTTCTTTCTTTCACAATAATCTGCCATTTATTTCAACACAAACTCTATTTTCTGGGTCACCCTGTCAATATATAGATTGTGTGATTATCGGCACAGTAATCTAGTTATTGCTTTTCTTTAAACATTTTTATCATATGAGCATTATCCAGTATCGGTTGACCTCTTAGATTTGTGTGTCTTATATTGATGTGTTAACTGTTTTCAAAACATATGCATTTATTAAATAGACCATCTCTTTAGTATTTTAAACTTGTTTAACCAGTATTAAATCAAATATGAAGTGGTTGTTTGTGTGCTGCAGCTCGTTGAATTAAACTAGAATCGGAGATGCATGATTTATTACAGTATATAGTGTAGTTTTGTTCTGGACATACAGTATGCATTTTATGTGTCTTTAAAAAGATTTAAATAGATTTAAAACTTTGCGAATGTTCTAATAGTGTTTTCTCAGTCCCTACTAAATATTTCTGAATATAATATAATATAATAGAAAGATAATATGCTCAAACTCATGTAAGCAGTGTGTTTGCCCGGTCAGGTTTTTGTCCTAGTTATAGAAGCTTATTCCTGATTGACTGATGATATAAAATGGTGAAAAGTGCTGATTAGCTGTCTGAGTATGACTAGTTAATGTTTGTCAGGAAGGTTCGCAGCTGACATCGATCTGAAAGCTCGAGTGATACTGAAGCATGTGACTCCATCGACGAAACAGATCCCGGGCTAGTTTCAGGGGAAACCTGGGAAGCACACGTGCTCATTCAGAAACACTGATTAGAATACAATATAACAATACTACTAGTAGATTACATTATGCTCCTGTAGAAAATGTGATGTATAATTCATTGCACCTAAGTTTTGTCTGTTTTATCTCTTGGTATGTCCTTCTCTGAAAGTGTTTGTTCAGCATAATTGATTTTGTGCATGTTTGTGTGTGTGTGTGTGTGTGTGTGTTTGTGCTCTGATAGCATAGTTTTACAGCTTAAAGTGCGGAGTTTGACTTATAGAGTTTTAACAGCCAGTGGTTTTCAGATAGACAGGGGGAAATAGTCTAAAGCATGATTTATGAGCATTTATGTGAACACTTACTGGAAAATAACAAACTTTTTAGAAATATGATGTTCAGATGTCTGAAATATGATCATCAGGCTTTTGAGGAACGATTATTTATTCATATCTCAGTCTCACACTTTGTTGCATTGGATTATATGTTTTGAAACTACTGAGCTTTGATCAAACTAAGCATTGAAATATCATCTTACTAAGACAAAATACTGATACTTATATATGTATTCTGTTATAAAAGGGCATTGATTTACATTACAAGCCATCAGATTTTAAAATAAAATGGTCTGAATAGAAGTGAGTTGTCGGTTTTTCCCCCTCGAATGTGAGATCTATATTCTCAGTGCAAGAAAATTTTTTTGTAAAATCTTGTCTTAAGGTTGAGCTTTTCCACAACATATGAACTAAAAATATTAATGTAATAGATGAATGATAACTGTGTACTTTCATATGGTGACAGAAAAGGTTGACTGATGAGATATATGAATAATAAGGCCTCTGTCTTTCTGTCCCGACAGTGGAACCTGGTGGGGGACTCTGCCTGGGTGGTTCACATTGCCAAATTCTCCCTGTTGGTGGGCTCCATCTTTGGATACTTGGTGTTGGGAGTTCTGGCGGATTGGTGAGTCTATGTCTAAAATGTCCCACGTTTCTGAATCAGTACGAACCATGTCACTGATTTGTAATTATTTGTGAACCATGAGATGATTACTCTGTGGTCCCTCTGAGGAAACGCAGTGGTTTCATGAACCCACGTGTGTATGTCAGGCCATAAATCCTCAAGAACTCTGCACAGATGATTGCTTTGGTGTTGCCACCCATCGTAGTCCCTCTTATGAATCGTTTTCTGGATCTGAAACCCTGCTGTGAATGTCTACGCTCGTGTGTAATCTGGAAAAGTCTTTTCAAGGACGTGGTATGGATCAAATCCTATGATCGACATTTTGTGTGTGTGTGTGTGTTTGTATTAATCAGCATTACTTTATCCCACAGATGGTCATCAATATGGCTGATGTCATGTCTGTGAACTAGATGTTTGAGTTAAACATCAACATGCCCTCTATAGCTTTCAACGTGTGTGTGTGTGTGTGTTTGTGTGTGTGTGTGTGTGTGTGTGCGTGTGCTCTCTCTGAAGTGTGCTGTCTCATGCATTTGTGCAAGCAGTGAAATGCTCTTGAATATCAGAATGCTTGTGTTCTGCAAAATTGATGTAAACCCAGTCATCTTACAACAGAGGGGACAAAACATCTGCTAGTCTGTTAGACCTGCTGTAATCAAACAGCAATAAATCAGAGGAAAATCACTCACTGCTCTTTTCTGGAAAACTTTTAGATACATAAAGCACTCTTTGTTGCTTGTGTTTCAGTTTTGAAGGAATCATTCAGGACTTGTTTTTAAATGTCTCCTTTAGTGATCTGAAAAAGAAAAAAGCTCAAAGGTCGAAGCTTTAGATAAACAAGTGACCTGTCACTTCAGGGACTTGTTGGATTGTTTTTGTACTATGCACAATGCTATATCATTTAAAAATTGGCTTTTTTTGTGTTTTCTAACATTCAGCATTGGACGACACCCGGTCCTGATCCTGTCCGTCATCTTCATGTTAATTTTCGGCATGACGGTGGCCTTCTCCGTCAACGTCCCGATGTTCAGCACCCTGCGCTTCTTCGAGGGCTTTTGCTTGGCAGGAATCACGCTCTCGCTCTATGCTCTGAGTAAGTATAACGTCTGAGATCAAACCGCTTCATTAAGAGCTCTGTTCCAGAAGACATTTACATTCACTGAGGAATTATCCCTCATTCTTTGTGCAGCAAGCCCGTATAGTTTGTTTCAAGAGAATACATTCACTCATAATTGCAAAACAATTTTCCACACACATTTAAGTCACGAGTGGATGGCAAAGTCCATGCTCTCTTTCCACGACTGCATTCCCAACCCAGCACTGATTATGAACGATTATCAATCCAAACTGGGTCAAATCAACCCAGCCTCCTCACCCAACAGCCTCAACCCAGTGGACGCTTTGAGAAAATTATCCAACGTTATAGTGTATGATTTGTGTCTTACTCTTAGAATGTCTTGCGAGGTTAATTGTGGTCTCTCAACTCTATCGTAACCTCTTCATTCAGATGGATTACACACAGACTAGCAGTGACCTTCTACATGCTTAACAGTGAAGATGTTTTCTGATGAGTGATAATCCTCTTTAGATGATGGCTCTTCCAGTAATAGGGTTTGCCAGCAATGACTCACCTGACTGTCTGATGGCCTCGAATAGCTTGAACCCTATGTTGGAATTGCCTTGCAATGGCTAGGGTGGGCTTTCATGTCCTTGTCATAGTCCTTTTCTTGACCCCATCTACATTAAAAAGCTCTCCCCAAAATAGATCTGGCCTGGACTATTGGTGTGCATTAAATTACTTGTTGTTTTGATATACCGTGCATTAATTATTGTTTTATTTTCTTATCACTAATGGTTCACCCAAAAATTTGAAAATTGTGTTCATTTACTTTCACCCTTATGCCATTACTAACCTGTATGAGTTTCTTTCTTCTGTTGAACACAAAAGAAGATATTTGAAGAGTGGACGGTAGGACGGTAGCCATTGACTTCCATAGTATGGAAAAAAATCAATTAAAAAACTCTTTGGTCCCAGCGTTCTTCAAAATGTAGTATAGTAAAATACCTTGGGTGAGTAAAAGATGACAGAATTTTCCATTTTGGGTAAACTATCCCAGCACAAATACTTATTTTGTTATTCATATTTTGTCAACTCCTAGTCAACTTGAAATATAAAGATGTATTAAATGACATGCATCTACTGAACTATAATAGATTTGATTTATATATAATTTATTTTATTTGTGTAAAAGGCATATTAATCATTTTATGATGCTTGTTCTATAATTGGAAGCATTTTGTGCACCAGTAATGTCAAAAGCTCAAGAAACCTGTGTGCAGTTGTCTGACACACACTGAAAAGCAATGCAATGACTGTTTGCATGTGTTCTCTATCTTCCATGCTACTCTTAAATATCTTTTTGTATACATTTTTAAATGTCCTATAAAGATTTAGTCATTATTTATTATCCTCATGTCATTCAAAACTGAGAAATTACTTATTTGTTCTTGTGTGGAAAAAAGATGCATACAAAAAAGTAAAGAAATAAAGGCTGCCCATTTCGTACAACAAATAGGACAGGGTGCCAAAACTCAAAAAAGCACTATAAAGTATCATAGCATGACTTGTGCCTTTAACTTGAAGTCTTCTGCAGTCACATGATAACTTGGTGATAAGCAGACCATAAACTGTTATTCACTGATAATCACCTTCCTCCAGTGCTCGTATATTGTTATTCAGACTTGGTGGGTGTAGAGAAGCCTCACCATTGGTTCTTACACTGGGGGCTGTTGCTATGCAAATTTCTTACTGACAACCCAAACCTGGACGGACTAAAGGACGAGATTAAAAACTGGAGATACAGATGCAAGGCAGCTGTGGAGAGTAGATAAAAAAAACAACTTGTAGCTTCTTCCTAAACCGTGTAATCACTGTTTAGAACTGCTGGAGAAAAATATCCACTATAGCATTCCCATTCATCTCAGTAGTGAGAGTTTGTGATGTGCATGCTGTTATATTTGCACATGGTAAATTTTTAAGCCGACAATCTGAGCTGTAAATGCCATGTGACTAATTACATACACAAGGGCTGCAGTACCATTACATCACGACAACACAAGAATGCACACTTAACTAGAGACTGTCCTGAGATGTACAGTACTGTCAAAATCACACATCATAAACGGCATGGAGTAATACAGGATGTTTTCAAACTCTTTAAAGTATTTTTATTTTATTGAAATGAAGCTGAAATATAAATGCAATTAGATTAAATTGTGTGGTGTTCATCAAACAGTCTGTCCTTACAGTAATGGTCTTCTAAATGAGGATGGATCGAAACCTTCTCTGTATTTGGTTTAGTCCATTAATATTTGAACACCTGTGATGTGAAGGCAGTGTAGGGTCATTTATCGATGTTGGCCGATAGATGGAAGGCATCTTCTGAATATCTGCTGTATATTAAGCAAGTGAGCAAGTACATTATGCCACTTTTAAGTGAAATGTCTGCAGTGAGACTGTAATCCTTTGGTCTGACGTGTTTAATGAAGAGTACATTTCAATTCCCTTACGAAAAATAACCATGGTTTTATTATAGTAAAACTGTAGTAAACCATGGTTTTTTGGCGCGTTGACTACCATTTGTATAACCACAGATTTACTACAAATACCATGGTTAAACCATGGTTAATATAGCAAAACCATGGTTAATTTGTGGTTACCATGGTTTAACTATAGTAACCATGGTTTTTTTGGTTTTATTTGTAGTAAAACCATGGTTAATTTTCGTAAGGGTTACCGTATTTTTCGGACTATAAGTCGCACCTGAGTATAAGTCGCATCAGTCCAAAAATACGTCATGATGAGGGAAAAAACATATTTAAGTCGCACTGGACTATAAGTCGCATTTATTTAGAACCAAGATAAAACATTACCGTCTACAGCCGCAAGAGGGCGCTCTATGTCTTCAGTGTAGACTACAGGAGCACTGAGCACTATAGAGCGCCCTCTCGCGGCTGGAGACGGTAATGTTTTCTCTTGGTTCATTTCTCTTGGTTCATTTCTCTCGGTTCATGTCAAATTAATTTTGATAAGTCGCACCAGCCAAACTATGAAAAAAAGTGTGACTTATAGTCAGGAAAATACGGTAATCGTTTCCTCTAAAAAACACATTTACAAATTCGCTGCTTGTTGTGCAAGTACACAATATGTTTGGGACACTTCTCATCGTCTGACAGGTTTGAGAGTAGTGTAACGTATTTATGGATATACAGTGAGATACACATCACTAGACCAGTTTTCATCCAAAGTTGCAAATTTAACTTGAATAACCACCGTTTCCATCCAAAGAGTCAAAGAGAACAAAGTAGTCATATAGAAATACTTTGACCACAGACTTTGCTCAAGCATTTCAGAATGACCATAACAACATTTCAGATGCTAGGAATGAGATCGGTCCTCTGGTTAGTCAGGTTTTGTCGTCCCACAACACAAAGTCACATGTTGATGCACATGGAGGAATTTATTCGGCCAGTGAGTTTCCATCTCCCATTATTTACATTAACCCCGGTTTTGCACAAGTCAAAAAACATCTTAAGTGAGTGTAAAATCTTTTTGTGCTAATTAATGGATTTTTATTCAAAAATGATGGACATACTAACAGAAAAGATGAGCCTCTCCAAAGCTGTTTTGAATGTAGTCAAGCTGGACAGATTAGGCCATGTGCGTACGTTCATTCTATGAATCACATCTACGCATATTTGAGAGATGAACCTAAGATCAATTTGGGATGGTTTCTGTGCAACATTTTAATTTTAATGAGGCCCCAGATCTGTGGACAGAAAGACAACTGTCTAGCTCACAACATAAGCAGCTGAGAAATCTGAAGGCTAGGAGTAAATCCAAACAGAAACACAACTCAAGAACTCAAGTATAACTATAGGCAAGAGTAGACCGTTAATCTACATCCAGAGAGCGAATCCAATGGGTGAGTGAGGCTTATTGCAGTTTACAGACTCCAGTCATAATGTTTCTAGAAAAGATGCTGTTAATACCTTAATGACATTAAGAAGCATCATGCAGTGCTTAACTGATCATTAGGAGCATGCCGCTTAAATGTTTGATTAATTTCATATTCATGAACACTTGAATTTCATATTTGAATGTCCACTACTGACATTCAAAAAATAAAATACTTGAGACTTGACTCGGACTTGGAAGTTAAAGACTCGGGACTTGACTTGAGACAGGATGACTCGAATGACTTGAGTGTTAATCACATTATGTTTTCAGTTTGAATATAAAATATAGGCTATAAATTATTTTTAAAAAATAAAATTGATTACTGGAGCGCAGGCTGAGAATCGCGTTGTCATGTCATGACATCATCAGTCATGCCCTCTCTACCTTACGCAGACCACGCCCACTTAGATCAGATATCACATCACATCAACATCTCAGCTTGAGGGGTACTGAGGGTTATCGCTTTTGTCGTCAATAATTCGCGCCTAAAAACGCGTGGAAATCGCTAGTCGCGCCGCTTTCTCATTGTTTCCAAAGCGCTCGGGCAGTTGCGCCCCTGAGGCGTCGAGCGTGTCGCACCGCGTGCGCGTCGCGACCGCGTTGCTTCCATTATGAGCGCGCATACCGGTGGCGCACACATGGTGGGATAGGCCACATCGTGCTTGGCTTGCAGACAAGACTCTCGAATCTTATATTTTGCAAGTGCAATACCTTGTAATAGAGGTAATGACTTACGGATGTACTCTGAGAGAGAGTGTGTGTGTGTGTGTGTGTGTGTGTGTGTGTGTGTGTGTGTGTGTGTGTGTGAGAGAGAGAGAGAGAGAGAGTGAGAGAGAAACACACTCGTGCTTCACCTGATGAAAGAAACCCAAACTGAGTCTGACTCCAATCACAACCCCAACATTCAGAAACTAATTGACAAAAATCTGAAGTATAATTATGATGAAAAATGAAAAAAATGAATTTGAGCTCCAAACCAAACTCCAGTGTTATTCGGCCCTAAACAGAACCACAAAACTGGCAAATTACTTATCACTCAAGCAATTAAAAGAAAGACAAATCCTTTCAAAATATCGACTCAGTGATCATGATTTGGAAATAGAGATTGGTAGACATAGAAGATCCTGGCTACCGAGAGAAGAGAGGCAAACACTGTGAGCTGAATCAAACAGAGGATGAGAAACACTTCCTTCTGGTCTGTCCCAAATACAGCACTACAAGAGAAACATTCTTCCCACAGTTTGAAGCTTTGAATCCTTCATTCTTGTCTCTAAATGACTCGGAGAAACTACTCTATATACTTGGAGAGAATGAGACGGCAGTCACAATAGCTGCTAAATATTTATACACCATACGAAAGGGATAATTTATTGTATTCAACTGTTTTATTTTATATTCTTAATTCTATAGAATTACTATTATTAATATTAGAAATATTATCTGCTGCTGCTATTTTTATTGTATTTTATTGTAATCATATTTTATTCTGTATCTAAATGCTAAATTTGGCAATACTGTAACTCAAATGTCATGCCAATAAAGCAACTTGAACTTGAACTTGAGAGAGAGAGAGAGAGAGAGAGAGGAGAAATGTAAGAAAGTTTAATGTTGTATGTAAACTGTGTTTGAGGGGAAGTTGTGGCCTAATGGTTAGAGAGTCGGACTTGCAATCGAAGGGTTGTGAGTTCGAGTCCCGGTCCGGCAGGAATTGTGGGTGGGGGGAGTGCATGTACAGTTCTCTCTCCACCTTCAATACCACGACTTAGGTGCCCTTGAGCAAGGCATCGAACCCCCAACTGCTCCCCGGGTGCCGCAGCATAAATGGCTGCCCACTGCTCCGGGTGTGTGTTCACAGTGTGTGTGTGTGTGTTCACTGCTCTGTGTGTGTGCACTTCGGATGGGTTAAATGCAGAGCACGAATTCTGAGTATGGGTCACCATACTTGGCCGAATGTCATGTCACGTCGTTTGAGAGAGAGAGAGAGAGAGAGAGAGAGAGGGGAGGTGTTCAGAGAGAAGTCTGTTGGATGTTTAGCTGTTATTTGTTTTATGGACTCAATGTTGAAAATGTAAAACATTTCTGTTGGCAGAAGTGAAAAATAAATAATTTTATGAAGTTACAATTTTGTTTGATTCCATGATGTATTTTACTGAACATGAGTATTTACAATGCAAATCCAAAGTATTTTAATTTACTGTTACTTATATCTTGTCTTTTAACTTTATTAAGATCAGATTCTGCAGGTAAAATTACAATAATAAGGTGACTTGACTTGGACTTGACTTGACTTACTACAGGACTTGACTTGACTTGACTTGACATAACTTGTGACTTGACTTGACTTGACTTGCCCAAGAAAAAAATACTTGGGACTTACTTGAGACTTGAAGGTTAAGACTTGAGACTTACTTGAGACTTGCACATGTGTGACTTGGTCCCATCTCTGGTAACGAATACCAATTATATTATTAAATCACCCAATAATGATGAGATACATGGATGTTTTGCATGTCTCAAGCATATAAAGTCTTCATCAGCTCATCTTTTTCCATAAACGGTGAGAAACCATAAAATCTTTAATTTCACCCCTTCAATCAAATGTTTGGTTCATATCATTTGGCTCATTTTGGTATGTAAGTTTTGATCGAGTAACTTGTAGATTAACTGTTTCAGACGATTCAGTCAGATTCAGTGAAATGATTCGCCAGAAAGAACCGGTTTGAAAGAATGATTTGTTTTTGTGAACCAGACCAGAATTGATTTCTACTCTCTTTCTTGCTTGCTTTCTTGTTTTGTTCTTTAGCTCTCAAATCTTTAGCTCTTTTGTAATCCGAGAAGAAGTGTTTTGTCTGCTGACTGGAGTAAAGTTCAGTGGTTGTGCTGAGATCGTGTTCTTCTGAGCTGCGTCAACAGCTGTTTATCTGTGACCTTTGACCCCGACCACCACATCAAACAGCACCTGCACTTCACCAGCAGGCCCTGCGGTTTTTCTCCTATTACTCTCTCGCGCGTTTCACACTGTTAAAACATTATAAATCTGTATATAGATGCCAACAGCTTCATTTATCACTCCATGCATTCCCTGGGAATCAGACTCGTGGCCACGGCATTACTAGTGCCGTTCTCTACTCCTGTAAAATCTGTAACCCGCGTGTCATTCCATGACACAGTGGTCCTGGCATGGAATGCATCTGAATGTGTGACACACTGGCAGGAAGCCATGAGTGACTCATGTGACAGGGGAAGTTCATAATGTCAAACCTGAATCCTCATGGCGCCCTCTGCTGGAAGTCATCAGCTTAAAAACAGACAACTCTTGATATATCATCATGGTTTGGATTAAGGTTATTTGTATTCATTAGTTTCATTAGAACAAATGCAGTGTTTGGTATGTCCTCGTTTAGCTAGTTAAGCTGTGGGAACATGCATGAGGGATTTGGATCAGATGGGTTAAGAAGCCCAAGGTTCTCTCTCTCTCTGGCTTTGTTCCCAAACCTAGTGAGCAGTCTTTATAGGCAGCATTTTAAGGGAGGATAGACGTGAAGGTTTTTTAAAAGCAAGAGAAAAGAGGTTCATTTAAGGGGTACAGTTCTGCTCACCAAGGCTTATTTGATCAGAAATACAACAAAACAGTAATATTGTGAAATATTATTACAATTTAGAATAACTATGTTTAAAAATGATTTTGCACACAGTACTCACAAAATGCACCTGAATGACCCTAACAGGGCTCTGTACGTTCATATCTTTCAGTTTTCTCTAGTGTGTAATCCAGGAAAGCAGTTTGATGAACATAATGAGAACGAAAGATTGACACGTCCTTTAAATGTTTGAAGACGCAGTTTTTCGGGATGTCGTATTTGAACTTCTTCACCTTGAATTTGAACTTTGGAAAGGAATGTTACTGTTCTCGAGCCTGTTACTGATAATAGTCGCTTGTTGGGAATACTGTGTATACTTGATGTACTAAAATAACTAAAACAGAAATGAGTTT
Source organism: Carassius carassius (assembly GCF_963082965.1). Classification (NCBI taxonomy): domain Eukaryota; kingdom Metazoa; phylum Chordata; class Actinopteri; order Cypriniformes; family Cyprinidae; genus Carassius; species Carassius carassius. Next base: position 31,068,133 of record NC_081774.1, read on the forward strand.
AAAAGATGTAAGAAAAACAAATAAAATAAATAATGTAATTGTAATAATTATACTAAAGCAACACTGCTGTGGACAATTTATTTGATGTAAATGCACCACTTTTTCACTTTTAAATCTATTAAATAGTTTGGATTTCAGATTATATTTGAAGGAAGTTCTTTTTTTGTGACATTCATTGCAGCAGTCTTTCATGTTTCTATGATTCAAGCTCTTATTTTACATAACGTTATCTTTTGTTATGTGATTTCAGATGTGAAAAAAATTTATCAAAAAATTATTGATTTGAAAATATATATATATATATATTAGTTGTTTATTTCAGCTAGTGTTCTGAGTTGGGGTGTGTTAGTAACGCAGCCCCTGCTCTTCATCATCTAGCTGAGAAACTTGTGCTTTCCCGTCAGCTTCAGGACCGAGCTCTGTCTCTGAGCACAGAGCATGATTCAGTTCCTGTGGGAAGTGCTGCTCATTGATATTCTGGGCTTTTCTGAAGGATTGTGCAGTTACTGTGTTCACACCGGAGTCCTGTCACCTTGGAAAGCTCAAACCCAAAGCGTTCACCCGTGTCAGAGCCTGCTGTCTGGTCTGTTCTGTGGTTTTGCCATCATCTGATATTGCAGTGCTGGTCTGTCATTGAAGACCACCTGAATTAATTGCAGACAGATGACAGGCCGATGCCATGCATGCATTACATGTTGTTTAAAGTCCCTTAAAAAAACATGTCTGTAGAACATTTTGAGCAGTTTTGGGTCTTTTACAGAAAAAGACTGTAAAACAAATATGGCTTTGTTTCTATCTATGTGTTTTAGGATACTGCAGAAGAACACTGAATGGAAATACAGATACTACAATGGAAACACATTTAAATAACACTTTCCTTGATGTGCAACAAAAAAAAATGAATTTGACTTTGCCTCAACATGATTTATTATGTAGGAAAGTATATAGGTATTAGCGGCAACTTTCATTGTTATTGTTAATACTTTGCACCAGTTTTTAATGAAGTGTCAGTATTATTCTCTTGAGCACATGGGATGGAAACAAAAAGTGTTTTATTTGCCAGTGTTTTATGCAGTGTTATAATGTTCCACACGTTATGGTGAAATATGGCATTTACAATGTTGCCTTAAAGGGAGAGTTCACCTAAAAATACAATTCGCTCATCATTTACTTGTCATCATCTTTCTTTCTTATAGATATTTTGAAGAATGTTGGTAACAGAAGCTGGTACCACTGAATGTTTTTTTGCGTACTATGAAAGTCAATGGCTAGTATCAGCTGTCTTCAAAAGAAGAAAGAAACTCATACAGGTTTTAAACAAGTAAATGATGTCCGTTTTCATTTTTGGGTCATAAAATATACATGCACACACAAGGTGCTGCATCGCTTTTGCAAAAAGTCAGTGGTTTTAAGTAGTGTACTATACTATTTGCAGACAAATTATGGTGATAGTTGATAATAACAATAGCATTTAATACATTGGCATCTTTTATTATTTCACTATTGCATTTTTAGATTTGAACAAATCTCAGTTTAAATTCCCAACAGCCCTTCTCTTCAGAAAGCTCACTCAGATTGTTGCAGTTATTGAGAGCCCTGCTATTAACTGGCTGTGTTCTTGTCTGCAGGGATAGAGCTGTGTCTGCCGGGATGCCGTTTCTCTATGACCATGGTAGCAAACTTCGTGGCGTTGGCGGGGCAGTTGCTCATGCCGGGACTGGCAGTCCTCTGTCGCGACTGGCAGATTCTGCAAGCAGTCGTAATCGCCCCTCTCTTACTCATGCTGTCCTACATCTGGTAAGCAACTGTGCCATGAATGTTTGTGTTTGGCTGTTCTTAAAACCAAAAATTAGTTTACAGTGACTCTGAAATTGCAAGTGCACTCAAGACTTCAGCTGCTGAAAAAAAAGACATTGCACGACTTTATTACTGCACCGATAATGCAGAACCACAATAACACATCAGAAGGATCATATATAATAACACAGTGTTTTTATAGTAGTCTTGCATCAGATAAAACATAAATGCACAAAAATAGTACACTTCTAACAATAATAATCATACATTTCCATGCATTATTTCACTCAAAAACAATGTTTTAGTACTGAGGCCATTGTAAAAATACATTATTTACTATCAGGCATGATTATTATATTCTGTGCCCAAACTCGGGTTACCATAATAATGCAAGTAATTTAACTGGTGACATGCTCTGTGTAAATCATGGCATATCATCTCATGTAAGTATGCAAATGAACTTTTATATTAGTAACAAGTAGTAAATGGAATAAGATCAATGCTGTGACAATATGCTATGTGAATGAACCGTGGTATAAGAAGGAAGGTTTTTTAGTACTTTCACATCGAAACATGATCACGTTGCTTTACTAGGTGGTGTCTAGGTCATTCTTACATTTGGTTATTAATGGGAACAGGTGAAGAACCACCTACATGCCTTTCCTGTCAAACTACGATGTGTATATATATTTATGTATTTTTTAAATGAATTTTTAATATCCCATTCAATGTATTTTATAAAACGGAGAGTTCTGATCCTTGATTCTGATTGGCTGAGCCGCATTCAAAGCTGTTGTAAATTACTCTACAAACACACACCTTTGTTTACTTCTGTGTGTTGCTCGGCAACCACTTTGTTGGAACCACACCTGTTTCTGAGGAACTACATTGTTTGGTGGAAGAATACTGTTTTATTAGAATTTTTGTCTTGTAATAATCTTTGTTAATTGTGCAACTTGTTTCACTTTGTTTGTGCCTGGAAGATGGCTTTGCTGTTGACATGGCTTTAAAAATAAACGAGCAATGTCAATGTACATGATTTGTGTACTATATGTGACATTTAACAGTTTTCTACTTTACATAACAAATGTTTTAACAAAATTAAGATATCGTGATAGTAGAAGTCTTTATATGAGACGTGAAAAACGTCACTACTCTTTAAACGTTAAACATTATTCTAATCGTGTAAGTATGAAGATTTTAGCCAAAGCAGACTGTTTACGCAAGAGAAACTTCAGTATATTCTTCTGCTGGGTTCCAGGTCTTATGGGTCCTTCTTGTAACAAAAAAACAAGAATATATCACTGCAAAAGAAGCACTTAAACTGAATATTTCCATGCCAGATTCCTTTGTTGTGATGTCAAACCTGTGATAAACTCTCGCATTAATGACGATGGTGGGTGATGATTAATGATGATGGAATGGGATAAAAGTCATGAAAATAAACCCTAGTGTATTACTCATTTTAAATCTTGGTATGACCAAAGTGTTTTTACAAGGTGTCTTTTAGGTCGTACAAGATTTACACATGGATATTTATTAAAAGGTGAAGAACCACCATCATCGTGCCTTTCTTGCCAAACTAAAATGATTTTATTAGATTGTACTGTTTTTGATGTTAACAGACAACGGTTTTATTCAGCGGTGTGTCTGACTGATTTATTATCACCTGAATGCATTTTAGGATTCTTGTCTGGTGTACATCTGTAATGTCTTTTAATAACCTTTTGTTAATTGTAAACCTTGCATAATTTATTCAAAGATCACCATGAAATAGCCTTGATGCTGGCATGGGGTTAAAAAGTGAATAAATACTGTAAATAAATAATTGTGTAAGTTGCTTTGTTTCATTGTTTTAGTTCTTTATTTAGAATCCAACTTTCAGTGATAATTCTCTGTTTTTCTGCTAAGTGTTTATCAGAATTAGATTAGATTAGTCTCTGTAGTTTGATATGATGTTATCGTAATATAGTAAAGTATATCTGTTTCATTCATCAGGATTTTTCCGGAGTCTCTGCGCTGGCTGCTTGCGACGCAACAGTACAGTCGCTCCAAATGGATCATGGAGCGCGTCGCCAAGAAGAACAACATCAGCCTCGAGGAGGACGCAGAGGAGCTCATGACAGGTACACAAAGAAAGAGAAACAAACTCTCCACTTTTATCATGTGCAGAAATATGATTAGGTTTAGAACTTACAGCTTTAATATAACAACCAGATGTTTTAGATACGATTTGAAACATTTGAAAGATGCATGCTGCAAAGAATCTGAACCATCGCAAAATGACATAAAACAACCACAACCAACCTCTCATAAAAAAAAAACAATCTGTATAGAATTTTTTTTAGGTTTAGATACAGCAATGCAAACTAGATTTTTAACATCCTCAAAATACAAACTGTTGGTGCTTCAGATTTTGTGGCCAGTAAAGTGCATCAGAAATAATTCTGAAATGTTTTAGGGCTTTCAAAGAAAGGTTGACAGACTGTTCTATGTCCAAACTCTGACAGTGAGTAGATGGTCTTGTTTGCAATTAACATTTATTTCTACACCTAACTTCATGGCTTCCCTTACCAGACTCAATTGCCCATGTGTTTAATCCACACAAATTAGTATGAGATACTGGCCTGTAAAGCCATGTTATGTTTGAAGAATACAGACTTCTTGTTAAAATCATTGAAGGCAATGTCATCCCTTTTGTTATCCCATAAACCTTTTTTTTGTGTGTGTGTGAAATGTTTGATAAAGCTGTTTGTTTTCAGAGCTAAACCAAGCCCTGCCAAAGCAACCCAAGAAGACATGCATTGTGAAGATGGTTGGCACAAGGAACCTGTGGAAGAATATAGTAGTGCTCTGCATCAACTCGTAAATATCTTCATATCATGCATAGGATGCTTATTAATCAAAAACATTCTGCTGATTTTAAAGGGCTAGTTCACCCCAAAATGTCAATTCTGCCATTTCCTCACCCTCATTTCCAAAACCAAAACATAGAAATCCAATAATGTCATAAAGGCGTCATAAAATTAATGATTCCTTATGAACAAAATTTAATTAAAGACTTGTGAAGAGATTTGCTTTCTTTGAAAAACAGTTTTAATGACTATTAATCTTTAGTAAGGGAAAGAAATGTTACATATACCCAGATCCTCAAAATATTTTTCCCCTTTTTGTTTGTGTGTGTGTGTGTTCGGGTCATTTTGGACCCGGGTATGCATGGGTGTACCATTACCTGTCAGAAATATGTTCTGTAAATCGATCTATAATTATCTCGGTAAAATGCTTATTTGTGTGTGTGGCTCATGTTTAATTTGAAATTCAGAACTCTAAATTGTTTTCACATTCACTCATTAATGAGAAGTTGCTAATCAGATACAATACGGAATTATGACTTGTATAAAAAAATGGACTCAGAATGCAAAAAGATCTGGAATGCACTATAAAGGTTAATTCTTTATTTGTGTTTTAAAGACAACATTTTTGGGAGTTTTGGAAAGTCACGAAATGAATGATGGCGGTATTTTCATTTTAGGATAAACTGTGCCTTTAACTCTGGCGTCCAAAAACCCTGTTTGTCTCCGTCTTTCAGACTGACAGGTTATGGGATACACCACTGCTTTGCACGCAGTCTGACGGAAGACCAGCAGACCTCCATCTTCTCTAATTTCTATATCAAGTACTACACCATGGGGGGCACTGCTGTGGCATCATGTGTGGCGCTCTGTCCTGCCGTGGGTCTGATGGGGCGGCGTGGGGGACTCCTCGTGTTTATGATCATCACAGCCCTGGCCTCTCTCCTTCAGCTCGGCCTGCTAAACCGTGAGAGGACACACGAATCACAAACACCCAATCGGACAGAATCACTGTCACATCGTTTAATGTTTAAAGTGCTTTAACACATCTGAGTTTATGCCGGAGGAGCCGGCATGAGGCATGAAGCAGATTGTGTACAACAGGTTTCCCAGCAGAGTTTTGATAATGTTGATATTTTAAGAGGCTTTAGAATTGTGTCTCTGGAGTAAAGTAAAGTAAAGTAAAGTAAAGTAAAGATCATGTTCCATGAAGATATTGTGTAAATTTCCTTCTGTAAATATATCAAAACTTAATTTTTGATTAGTAATATGCATTGCTAAGAACTTCATATGGACAATTTTAAAGATGCATGTAAACACTATGAATGTATCACGACCTCAAAGGCTGATCATTGAAGTTTGCATGCGGTGCACATAACTACAGCACTTCACCATCCTGAGAGGACACGTGACAGCATGGGGATGTAGTATGTCTGTAGTGAGTAACATACTACACTCATGCATTCTCTATATAGAACAAACCTTTTTAACGCTCACTAAGTAACTAAAGTACCTACTGTATTCTGACAGGATGTGATTTTGGACACAAAAGAATCTGACTGGTTTACTTTTGTCCTGAGACGTGAAGGATTTTTTGCTCCAGAATTGCTTCCCTGAAAAATTGCTCTCCAATAATAAAATTCTGTTAAACCTGTTGTTAACCCACCAGACTTATGGTTAATAAATGACAGAAAAGCATATTAATGAAAGGGCTTCACTGGATTTCATCCCTGATAATATGAAGAATAACGAGTTTTATATTTGTTTTTTTAAACACGCATGCATGTATTTCATTACTAGCCTTGAGCTGCAAACTACTTTAGTTTCTCATTTGTTGTTTGTTTTTTTCCCTCGATGTGATGCGTCCATGATGAATGAAGTGGTGGGGAAGTACAGTGCTCACCTGAATATAGGTAAAGTATAAACACTATGCTATGTATGCAATTTTCTCTTTATTGCTGTGTATAATAAGTAATATGACACAATAATAATGTGTAAAACACTGTGGTGCTCTCAAAAACTTGCTCTTTATGTGTGTGTGTTGTTGTCTTTTTGCATACATGATCTCAACCAATGCGATGAGTTTTGGTATATACTATACGTACTCTGACCGAAGGCAGACTGGGCTGTTTAAGAAACCAGTTGTTATGTTTGCACAACGCTACTGGTTTAGAATTTACACACTAAACTGAAACACTTTGGACCAGATGTACTGAGGCTTTTAGTGACAGCAATCAGCAGTATTACAAATAATATTTTTGTATTTATAGCGTTTATATTGTATATAACGTCCAACAGCAGTGCACAAGCTAGCGGTGCCATCTAGTGACTGTGCAGAACACCCTTAGCGTCTTAGCCAGGGTCCACTCCGCATACATGTGAATAAAAATCTGTGTTTGTGAGTATATGAAAAGGTGATACTCATGAGTTCGGCAATAACTGGCCATATGTTTCAGATCGAATCGTGGCACTTTGTTCATTTACACACGAGCGGCTGGTAACCCACTACTGTCCTGGAGTGGATCAGTTTGCTTCAGCTTCACACAAACTCTATAATGTGTGCAAATGCTGTGAGTTTTAATCACGTACTGTATGACATGGACCAGCTTCCCAAATTTGAGAATAGTTTATAAATCTGTTGTCAACAAAAGAAAAGCTATAAGATCTCAATATAAACTATAGAACCTTTACAAATTAAGACATTAATTAGCGTTGTTATCATTGTTACTACTTAATACTTTATTTTACAGTACAATAGTATTATTCAGGTAGCACTTTATTTTACAGTCCTGTTCCTCATGTACAGGTAATTACAATAACTAGGTACTAACCCTTAACCTATAAACCTAACCCTACCCTATGTTTATAATTTAATAAAAATATTGAAATTATTACTGTTGTCGTTGCTGTTGTTGTCATTATTAACCCAAAACAAATTAAGCAATGAAGAAAAATACATTTAAATTTAAAAGCAAATTGAATTTGATGGTGGGAAAAAAAAGCCTTCAGCCCTTTCTGTCAGGTTTCAAAGTACTTAATTTGAAAGTTACATTTAATTTTGTGGGCTTTTGCCAATTCGTGTGGGCTTGTGTAATGGACACAGAAAATAATTTAAAATAAAAACATTAAACAATTAAAATTTCAAAAAACATCATTACATGAACATTTGGTGGAAACATTTTTTTATGAGCTATACACCAGTTTTATATTGTGCTGCTTATGTGATGTTTCTTTTTGAGAGAGAAAATTAGTAAATGACTCACCATGTTGTTTTTTCACTTCCCACAGACAACTCTGTAACGCTGAACTCCAACTTTTCAATGGCTTTCTCCATCATTGGCATGTTCTCCTCCCACGCTGTCAGCAACCTAAGCATCTTTTTTTGTGCTGAAATCACCCCAACTGTGATTAGGTGAGCTAAATAATTGTTGCTTTTTGTGGATATTTTATTCCAATTATTGATTGATGATAAAATGTGCCTAAAAAACCCTTGATTCTTAAAGTGCCCTTATTATGGGTTATGAAAAGTTCATATTTTGGTTTCGGGAGTCCCCAACAAAAGGTTGACTTGCATGCAAGGTCAAAAAACACTTTCATTGTCTTGTAATATGCACTTATTTTTACCTTACTTGCTCAACCATTCCTAAACGATTAATTTTTCCAAAAATCCATCTTTTGCGTGACGCTAATCTAAGATGATTGGTCCGATTGGTCGATTTCATTTCCATTTCTTAATAAAAGCAGCATTTGTGAGTGCAGTACTGCTTTGTTTACAGCCATTACCAGTGGTGTATTGAAATGAAGTTACAATGAGTACTTGAGTTTTTATATTTCAGCCAACTTTTAATTTAACTTTTACTTGCTTCACAGAGTGATTCACTCATTAACACAATCAAATGTTTTGTTTCTGAAGTAGTATTCTAAATGGTGACTTCAATTTCTACCAAAGTCATGGTAGGTAAGATATCTGTACTATTACTTGAGTATGGCTTTCAGGTACTTTATACACCACTGGCCGTTAACGGGGACACAGCTATTTTACTGCTGCAAAAGCTCCATGCTACAAATGAATTTGCATTTTCATTCAGACCATCATGAAAATCAAGTTTTCCCAGGTCTACACACGCAACAAGTGGGCAGGCAACATGTTAATATTTTATGTTGAATGTCAACATAAACGGCTTGGGATTCATTAAAAACAACTTGTTTTAAGTTTAAGATTCTGTGTCGACTCTTTCTTTTGCGAGACACGGTGCACTTTCAGATTTAAAACTTTGCAGGATGTTTTACACACTGTGTTACACACTGCATGAAAAGTAATTTTCAAGAATCCATAATAGGGGCATTTTAAGGCTAGTGTTTTGATCAATGTAATTTCCTTGTTTGTCTTGTGTGTTGTGTAGGGGTGGGGGTCTAGGCCTCGTCCTGGCCAGTGCTGGTTTTGGCATGCTGACGGCACCCATCATGGAGCTACATAACCAGAAAGGATATTTTCTGCATCACATCATTTTCGCCTGCTGCACTCTTATTTGCATCATTTGCATCTTGCTGCTTCCTGAGACTCGCAATCGGCCGCTTCCAGAAACGTTAGCAGATGGTGAATGCTACACCCGCCAACCGTTACTGCCGCCTCGCAAGCCCGGCGAGCAACTTCTTCTGCTGACCAAGTCCGAGAGCCGTGAGTATGCAAGGGTAGGCGATACACCTCTCCACGAAGCAGCTGCCACTGCTATTTCTACTATGGACTCTACTGCCTCATCCGCCGTCGATCTTCAGATTCTCATGGATGCCCCCATCCAGCAAGTGACCAGCCAGACACAGATATTCAGTATGAAGTCACTGACTTCTACCCAAGAGCCAGATGAAATCCAGCAAGAGTATCCCAGATCTGCATCCATGCCGGGAACCTCTGCCTCATCCATAGAGCATCCTCTCCTTGCCTCTATCCCAAACACTTCAACGCCAATCGCTATTAATTACATTCAGACACCTAAACAAGAATCTCCCGCTGTTCGGCCTTCTTCAACTGTGGAAACTCCTTCGATCACCGATCCTACACTGGAGTCCCCTACTTCTTCCGATCTCCAAACTCCTTCACTTTTAGACATAGGTACACCTGCTGCTGCTGAATTCCCCTTAACTTTTGCTAATGATATGGCCTCTTTAGGTCCCACCCAAACCTTTCCTCTCTGCACATCCACTGGACAGTCACCCACTCCACCTTTAAACAACAACACTCCCTCTTCCTCAGTAGACTCTCCCATTCACCTAGTCGCTGAAATTCTGCCCTTTTCCCCAACAGAACTGTCTTTACCACCAATACCAGACCAGTCTGGTCAAGTCCATGCCATCCCAGCTCAATCCTTTTCTTCGCCCATAGATCCCGGCACTCCATTGTTACATTTAGTCGCCCAACCTGCTATTAACTCCATAGAATCTGGCCCCACTTCACCATCCATATTGGAGCCAACCTTAAATAATGGTACTACTCTTCTTGCCAGTGTGGATTCAGCTGCACCTTATGCCACAACCACTGAGTCTGTTACAGAATCCAGCCAACCACTTATGACGAACTTGACTGTTTCCTCACCTATTGACTCAGGTACACCTTCAGACGTTGACTTGCCCATCACAGAAACAAACACTGCCAATGGGGAGACGTCTTCATGATGGACTCGTTTGCTCTATAAGACTTGGTGGGCAGCCTTATTATCAAGAAGAGATTCTTGTTATGGGGGCTCATGCCAGTCATTGTTTGAAGTATTTTTAATTTTCCAGCAGCCATGACCCTAGAATGGCAATGCAAGGAGAAGGTATGAAAGGATTTGACTGAAAGGGAACAACCATAAGGGTTGATGCTCAAAGGGTTTTTACTCTGCACTGGTTTCAATGACTTAAACAGCTTTCTTAGGGGCCGTTCACACAGAGAGCGTTTTTCTATGTAAATATGGTTGACGGATGTGATGACGCGTCTCGCACATGATTTTTGCGGTCATTATGGTAGGACAATTATTAGGCAGGAAGCAATGAAAATATAAACAAAATGCTGTTGGCTAATTTAAAAAGGAGGCTGGGCGGGGCGGGGCTGCTTGATATGTCCCTCCCTCTCTTCCTGTTTCAGTTGAAATTACATCTCCACATAGAATAAAGTTGCGTGTTTCAAGGAACTTCAGGTGAACTTGCACGCAGTGCTGCTCGTCAATGTCAGGTCCAAAACAGTGGACCACTCAGACGACCCCAGAGGCAGGGCAAGAGTTGACAGTATCAAGTTGGCATGGCAGTTTTTTAATTTGATGTAAGTTTTTAGATGTAAAGACACATTCTGTGTGAACGGCCCCTTACTGTGGTGCCAGTAACTGCTTTTTGGGCAGCTAGATCCAAATTTCCATGTGTTATCATTGAGCTTGTGTTATTACGAACACTAAGACCAGTAGTGACAAGTTCCCACTCTGGAATTTCATATAGTCTAGTAATTACTAATATCTGCTTGTTTGATGGTAATGAACAACAGGTAGGATCACATTAGTCAAATGTGATTAATTCTGAGTCATTTTCTCTCAATCATTTGATTGTAATTAAGTCTACTAAATTTAGCGATATTCAGGTGGGAATACGGCATCTGTTAAGTCCAGTATCAAAGGGAATTTCTCAAAAGCCCAAACACTGTATATTTAACACTGGGAATGTTTGCCAATGTGTTTTGAAGTGGAAGGCAAATACCTCTATGAATTAGGTGTCGAAGAAACACCAGTTTCTGTGTTCAAAAGAATAAGTGCAGACAGATATGCATATTTCCAAACCCGATGTAAAATAGTCACTACACAGAGGCTGCTCAAAATGGTATTTGTATGGTATGTTTTATTAAGCGAATGTGTTTTTTTAAGCTAATCACTAAATTATGGTGGGGGGGGGGGGGGTAATTTTGAGGAATACAGATGATGTACTTCATGGCTGTGTGTCTTAACCACAATACACTCAATCAAGTGTATGCAACAGATGTATTGTGAATGTGAAAACTTTTGTAATTTATGCTATTGTGGTACTGATGTACAGTGGTACTGACTGCTTAAAAAAAGATTTTAGGTTACTATGTCTGTATCAATGAGTGTATGCCCATTGGTATTTTGTTACCATGTCTGTGGCACTTTATTGTTCACAGTAAAAAAAAAAAAAAAAAAAAAAAAAAAGCATGTGAACATGAAAAAAATGAAGCTTTCAATGAATGACTTTGAAGTAATGAGAACAAATAATAATTGAAGGAATGACTACAATTGTCATCTTTCATTTGTGGTACATGTATACCCTCAGCAATAATATATTTAAAATGTGCGACACATGCCATGAGTTTAAAACATTTCAGATTTTTTACATTGTTAAAAATCAGTCGAAAATACTAATATTTAATACAAATTAATTACCCTAAAATATGGTATCAGGTGGGTGTTCTTTATTCATAAGTTTGGCTAAAACAATAAATTTCGGACATGTACTTGGCACCAGACGTAACATTACTTTGGATAAAATGAAAAGAATGTTTTTCGATGATTGTGGCATATTCTTAATCATTCCAGCTAATATTCAGTTTCTTTTTACTTTCAATAAATAGTATTATTGCCCTGAAGTATGTAAAATTTGTAGAAAGGTTTTTGATTATTTTTGTCATTTTTCGAGTTATGCCAAAGACGGGGCATTTTCTTCTCAAATATACCACGGCTTTCATCTGCTGTATCTGGTGACCTGTTTTAGCTTTTGCTACTATTGTTACATTTGATATTTATACATTATGAGTGATGATGAGTATTTCATTGTCAAGCATGTTACAACAAAACAACAATCTGAAAAGAAAGATCACACTTTTACATTTGCAGTCACAATGTGACTTGTTAGCATGATTTGGCTTTGAGATTTGTCCAAACTGTATAAAGGAATACAAATACAAATCCCAAAAGGGATTCAGCATTTAATGAAACTGATTTCCTAGCCAAGATTTTGGAGAAAGATAAGGCCAGAACAATATTTAACACAAGTGTGCAAAAACTGACATGAATCTCCAGCAAGTGCATGCTTAACATGAGCCCTTTTATTGTTACTCTTAATAATCAATATTTCTGAAAGCATTAGTTTCACCTTCAGTGATTGTGCCATTGAACCACATGAGTTTCAAACATACGAAACTTGCTCAGCTAGATTGTGCAAACTGATGATTTGCCTGCTAGAATGCTTATTGCAGCAATGCTGAGAAAGAAATGCATACTTGCAATCTAAAGTGTCAAGATTGTAATTGAAGATTTGTGCTTGTGTTGCTAGAATTATTTGTGTTTGTTTACTTGGAGAGGGTATGTTTTGGGCCAGATCTCTTCTGCACAAGGATGAATTCTCAGCTCACTATTTGACACTAGACATTATGAATTATTAATTAAGGTTAAGATCAAAAACAACAAACCAGTTGGACATTTTGAACAGGTTAAATGCCATAGTTCAAAATCTTAACAAAGCTATATTGTGACGACTCTTCCATACGCAACTCCTGCACAAAAGTCCCCCTAATATGACAGTATTTCTTGGTTTTGGGTAGAATCACTTGACATGCCAGTCTTCGGCATACCGTGCAATGGTTGACCATTAATAACAGAGAACAGGTGCAGTGTTTAACATTAGGTGCACTTCACATTTGCAGATCAATGTGACCCACATCAAACAGCTCTTTTAAATCTAGTTATCTGATCTGTCCAATATGATCTAGGAAAAATGAATGTTAGAGCCAATGCAAACTCTTTTAAATTCAAATTTGCGATATATTGAGTATATCTCATATACTTGAAAAAAAAGGGTATTTAATACAGGTATTCCCTCAGAATGCAAGAAACTAGAATACTGAGGATGAATGTAAAAAAAAAAAAAAAAAAGATTGTTTTGGGGTTTAATGTACATTTTCTAACAAATAATGCACATGTATATAAAGTCATATGTGTCGTCATGTGTTATTGAATAAAATATATTTATTGATATATTTATTGGTTTACTGATGAATGTGTAAATATGCTGCCTGTTCAAATACAGTCTACAGAATAATAATGCAGAATTATATATATATATATATATATATATATATATACACACACACACACACACACACACACTAAGCACAGCCACAAATGGAATGGAAACATTTCCACAGATGGATAAGCAGTCCAAATTAGAGTAATGTCTTGCTTAACTTTTAATGAAAGTGAGGCTGTGAGGGACTGTCATGCGTTGTCTTCACAGCCTTGGTTTAATCCAAATTAAGTTCAATATGCCATCTAATATGACTATGGGTTTCAGTCACGTGCCCTTTTTATTGCGGTAAGCATTTTTAGGACCTTGCGTAGCCTCACAACACTTCACTTCAAAACAATGGTATTTAAAAATAAATAAATAGATACTTTAGGACTAGTGCCTTATTTTCTATCAAGCGAACTGCTGTCTCCACTAAAGTCTAGTTAAAATTTACCAATTTGATTTTTGCTGATATACTCTTGACGTCCACCTCATACACAAACCCTCTCTGTGCACTCGAGCCGTTTTCAGTAAAAATGTTCACTTGCTAGAGATTTGTTCATCGGCCCGGCCTGGATGCCTTTCATCTGAATCAATCAGACCTGATGGGACAGCCGTTACTCACCGACACTGCCTCATCCAAGCCAGACTCGCTAGCCTGGTTAAAACCAGACCCTTTTCAGTTGAAACTGAGTTAGGGTCTGGCAAAGCCTATTAGACGTCTCGTTTCTAAAGGGGCGTCACCGACGGACCTCGTTCAAATGCCTCTGGGCGCAATTGGATAGACCTAAAACCAATCAGAGCGATGAAGGAGATGACGTAAGACAGCGATAACATCTTTTTTAGATATGAAGGCTTCAAGTGTTGTTCTTTGCTCGGGTTTTAACGCAAAGTTAAAGTTTTAATCACTTAAAACAGACGCGATAGCAGTTTCGAACGAATGTTCCTCTGCAGCATCCATCTTTGTAATGTACAAAATCTGCTTTACCGTCGCTGCGCTGTCGTCATCGTGTAAACCCCGCCTCAACGTTTCTGATTGGTGCCGCGATTTCGGCGGCACAGAAACGAGCTAGATAGTCCTCTTTGCCAGACTATTCTGTAGAGAGAATTGAAATTCGCCGGAAGTAGTCTGGGTTTTCCCAGGCTACAGACTCGCCAGACTTAGCCCAGTTTCATTTACTACATCTACTGTGCTGTTCATTAACATTTCATTTAAACTTGATACCATTACAGACAAAACGTTTATTTAATTTCAATTATATAGATTATAATACATACATAACATATCTATACACATCTCATTAACGGCAGTAACTGCACAGTAAGTAGCCTACATTCAATACAAACAGATGGTACAGACATCAGCATTTAGCTTTTGTTTTTGAATTGGGTTGAAACTACAGAGAACTGGCCTTAAATGAAAAGATTAACTGCAACCATGTGAAATTAAAGGCAACAACTGCATAGTTCTACAAACAACAAAATCAACATACATTCAACAAGATGTTTCTTAATCAGCATTCAGTATTTGTTTTAGTTTTTAAATTTGATTTTAAATTAAAAAAGGTCTTTACCAGTGAAACTAAATAAAGGTATGCTATAAAAATAAATTATTCCAACATCTTAAAATCAAATAATGTTGGTGCGAATAAAACAAAGATGCAAAGGGTTTCATTCGTCCAATAATAAATAATAATAATAAAATAGGGTTTATATTTTTTTACTTGAGGCAATGAAAAATAAATAACTATTGGCTCAAGTTAAAAAATAGAGTTGTGAATCATTACCCTAAAATTTTTTAATTGGATGAATGAAACACTTTTTCAGTGTGCTACAGCAGGTGATTTTTAAATCAACTTAAGTCGATGTAATTTTAAGGTAAAATAAAAATCATCCTATACAGAACTGATGTTTACTTCTGGCTTTTTAGACGTGTATGCAAGTTCTAATTTACAAAAAAAAAATAATAATAAGTTTTGTCACGGTTTAGTCCGTTTCGTTTCTCATCCAACATGCGAGAAATTGAGCTGTAAAAGGGACTCTAGCTGTAAAAGGGACTCTTATTTGTGCGCCAGTACCCAAACGGCTGTTCGCTTCCTGTTATCTGTGCCTCTGACGTGTAGCTAGTTCAGAGTTCCTTGTTCCCTGCGGAAAAACAAAAGTCAGGGGTTTGAAAAAAAAAAAAAAGTGTTAATATTTGGTTATTTTAAATATTTGAAAATTAGCTTCCTATTGGTCAGTTTGTCTCTTCAGTTAAGATTCCCCCAACTGTTGCAGCAAACATTATATTATATAGTATAATCATGGTCAGTGCAGAAATGTAGTTGAACTTTCTCATTGACTATTAACTGCTCCTTGTTATTTCATTCAGAGAAGTATAATAAAGATGATGTCCACTGCTCGGTGTTCACAGGTGTCTGAGGAACTTCTGCCACTTCTTCTGCAATGACACTTCTCTTGGTAACTACAAAACAGATTTAAAGACCTGTTGTTATGTGTAACAAGTATTATTCAATGACACACAGGACTTTTACCGCATACAGGCATATACAAAAAAAAAAAAAATCGTATAAAAAATAATTTATTCATACCAAAATAAAGAGAACTATACATAGTTGTATACAAAAGGCGAGCAGTCATTATCCTCACCCAGCCAAAAGAAGTATAAACAAGCGAAACATCAGTTATATGCATTTGGTAGAATTTCATAGAAAACTGTCAACAGTCAAGTCACTCAAGTCTTTACATGCTAAGTGGAGAAGCAACTTAAGATGCAATTTAAGATTTGTTGTAGTCAGTTACATGTGTTTGGTTGGTGAGCACCTGTACATACAAGTCTGCTTACATAGCAACTGTAAAAGCAGGTCACAGCTACTGCAAATGATCTCAGACATATTCATGCACATCAGTTTTATTGCAGTGCATTGTCATTGTAAAAATCATTGCCGCTAGCTTATATGTTTAGTTAACTGAGATTATCCTCATCTGTTTGTTTGTGGATCGAGTAGTGTTGTTCGTCAAAATTTAGTGCATCGTAAACATTCTAGACTCACATAACTGTACTAACATCAAAGATAAAAAAAATAAATAACATCTTTAGGTGGAGCATAACAAAAGTTTTCTGGCAAATCAGCAATTCGGTCCTACAAATGGCAGCAGCACCACTGTGACACGTCACATGAAACCTATGAATTTACACAATGTGACATAACTGTGAAGAACTATGACAAAAAAAATACAAATGAACTGCAGCTATATATATATCGTGGTGGAGGGGCTTGAGTACCTGAATGGTCCTAAGAGCTATATTGTCCAGGGCTATATGCCCACGGTAGGGTCTCCAAAGACAAACAGGTCCTAGGTGACGGGTCAGACTAAGAGTGGTTTAGAAGCCCTTGATGAATTCTCAAACAACGAGGACCATGAAGTTGCCCCGCCTGGTGCAGCAGTGGCCCCACCCTGGAGCAAGGCCCAGGGGTGCTTAGCCTTGAAGAACAACGTGGGGTCGACCTCCAGTGGACCCACCATCTGCGGGAGGAATCGTAAAGGGCTGGTGCATTGTGGATCAAGCAGCGGTCGAAGGCAGGGGAAGCGACGGCCCGATCTCTGAACATGGAAACTGGCCTTTGGGACCTGAAATGTCACCTCGCTGGCAGGGAAGGAGCCTGAGCTTGTTCAGGTGGTTTAGAGGTACCAACTGGAGATAGTCAGGCTCACCTCCATGCACAGCTTGGGTTCTGGAACCACGCCCCTTGAGAGCGTCTGGACTCTCTACCACTCAGGAGTTGCCCATGGTGAGAGGCGGCAGGTTGGTTTGGGGTTGCTCATAGCTCCCCAGCTCAGTTGCCATGTGTTGGAGTTTACCCTGAGAAAGCTGGACAGACTCGGTGGACCCAAACGTATTGTGAGGATCTGTTGGGAACATTTGGCTGAGCCCCGTGTCAGAGAGATTTTTAGCTACCACCTCCGGCAAAGCTTCATCCAGATTCTGAGGGAGGCTGGAGACATTGAATCCAGGTGGACCATGTTCTCCACCTCAAATTGCCAATGTGGCCACTTTGAGCTGTGTTGGGGGATGGGGTGGTGTTGGCGCAGTGGATAAGACACATGCCTTTGGTGTGAGAGACCCGGGTTCGAATCCACTGTGAGACACCAATGTGTCCCTGAGCAAGACACTTAACCCCTGGTTGCTCCAGAGGTGTGCGACCTCTGACATATATAGCAATTGTAAGTCGCTTAGGATAAAAGCGTCAGATAAATGAATAAATGTAAATGTAATATTGGCTTCATCAGGCCAGGACCTTCAGCATGTGCTGGGACGGTTTGCAGTCAAGTGTGAAGCGGCTGGGATGATAATCAGCACCTCCAAGTCTGAGGCCATGGTTCTCAGCCGGAAAAGGGTCCCTTTCAGGTTGGTGGAGTGCTCCTGCCTCAAGTGGAGGAGTTCAAGTATCTTGGGGTCTTGTTCACAAGTGAGGAAAGGATGGAGCAGGAGATTGACGCAGTGATGCGGTCGATGTACCTGTCTGTCGTGGTGAAGATGGAGCTGAGCTGCAAGGCGAAGATCTTGATTTACCGGTCTATTTACGTTCCTTCTCTCACCTATGGTCATGAGCTGTGGGTCATGACCGAAAGGACAAGATCTCAGATACAGGCGGCCCAACAGAGCCTACTAGGGTGGCTGGGCGCTCCCTTAGAGATAGGGCTAGAAGCTCGGCCACTCAGGAAGAGCTTAGAGTAGAGCCGTTGCTCCCCCACATTGAGAGGAGCCAGCTGAGGTGGCTCGGGCATCCATTCTGGATGTCTCCTGAATGCCTTCCTGGGGAGGTGTTCCGGGCACATCCCACTGCTAGGAGGCCACGGGGAAGACCTGGAACGCCTCCATATCCCCCCGGAAGAGCTGGAGGAATTGTCTAGGGAGAGGGAAGTCTGGGCATCTCTGCTTAGACTGCTGCCCCTGTGACCTGGCCCCGGATAAGCGGAAGAAGATGGCTGGATGGATGGAGATATATCAATGAGGTTGCAAATTGTAACCAACACCTCAGTCCCCTGCTCACCCCTCCCTTTAGAGAAGCTACGGTGGCCCACACAGGTAAAGAAAAGATAATCGGGCTGATTTTGGGCCGATTTCCCCCCTTTAAAACAATCCTAGCTATGTCCCAATTATCTTGATGCTTCTACAGATTATCTTATCAGATTTTCTCTTGCTGTGAGGTGTGTTGAGAGTGTCCGAACCTGATCAGAAGAACGTTGGAGCCGCCCCGATCGCGAATCATAAATATTCAACATGTTTAATATTTATGATCACAATCCTGATGTGTGTGGGGAGATTATCACGTGAAACGAAACAATATCCAATCAGAAAGCGAGATGATGGAAGACGGAAGCAGTCAAAGTGAAGCACAAAGTGAAATTGATGTGTACAGCAGAGATGGAGGATCAGCTTGTTGATTTGTGGCAACAGCACAAATGTTTACACAACGTGTCTTGTATAAAATCATTCCAAACACTACCATTGCAATTTCTTCCTGCATATCGTCCACCAGGCTTATTCTGAAGTCTCACGAGATTTAGCAAGACTTCCTGTGTTCACAGTTGAGACTCTGGTTGAAAATATGTTCGTGTGTGGTGCACGGTCAGGGGCGCCCCCAAGGGTATACGGCCACCCCTGTGGACAGCGACACAGTTTTAATCGTGTAACTGTTAAGAGATTTGAACAAACAAATAGTGTTACAACACACAGGTCATATTGATTGCAAATCAATATCAAGTAAAGAAAACGTTGTAGCTACTTCTTAAATAAATCACCCTTTTACTTAAATATGTGAACACAGAAAACCCGCTGTTAACAGGTTAATATAATTTTTCCCGTTCTATGACTAGTAAAATAATGGCAACTTACTCTGACAAACACTACTCTCCTTGGAGCAGCTGCGAGCTGCGTCTTCTTCTGGTGTGGCAGGTGTTATTTTTAAGGCACAATCCTGCCACCTGGGAGCTCAACCAGGCTAATAAGAGAACTGTTCACTTAAAATATTGCGGTTATTGCTAATACCGGTATATCACACACTAAAATTAACACGATATTGATAATGGTTACTTTGAATATCACTGTTATCGCCCATATCGGTATATTGAGACACTCCTACCATGAAACATTTTAAATAAAGCCTACTTTATTTTATTTAAACAGTATTTTCACAAACACACCAAGCTTTATTCCAATTCTACATCCACTGGTCCACAATAAGCTTTTGATCTGTAACACCTGTTATGCCATTCCTATATAAGGACATCGGTTTAAGAATCAACATCTCTTAAAAACATGCCGTTTTTAACATTGTCTCAGAAGAATCACACGAGCTTATGGAAGTATTACTTCAGCCCTACAAACCTTTTTCAGCATTCATGAAATGTTTCTAGAGCACCAAATCGGCATAATACAATGATTTCCAACTGGAGTAAATGGCTGCAGACTATTCAGCTTAACTATTTATTTTTTTTGCCAATTTAAAAGAACCGTTGTTTATTAAAAAAAAAAATTCATATATATATATATATATATATATATATATATTTCTCTCAATTGTCCAGTGCTCGGTGGGAGAGGACTGTGCAGCACTGAGGGCAGAGAGCAGTCATGTGAGAAAACAGCCAAATGATACCAAAAACCAACTATTCAAAATCAAGCAGTTATTTTTTATTTGAGGTGGTAGTGAGACAGAAAATCTTTCTAAACTGTTCGAGCAAACAGGGAAAACATGCCATTTAAATAAAAGCACTGGAAAAGATCTCCAGGAAGTATTATGCAAATTCCCATGAACATGTCCCTGACCTCAACATTGACCATTGCCAAATTGGTCTGCGCCACTTCCCTGACCTGCGCCACTTCCCTGTCCAGCACCCTGACCCGCGCCTCTTCCCTGACCCGCGCCGCTTCCCTGACCCGCGCCCTGTCCCACGCCGCTTCCCTGACCCTGTCCCGCGCCCTGGCCATAGCCACTTCTGCTTGCCACTCCCGCGCCGCTTCCCTGACCCAGGCCCTGTCCCGCGCCGCTACCCTGACCAGCGCCCTGTCCAGCGCCGCTTCCCTGACCAGCGCCGCTCCCCTGACCAGCGCCGCTCCCCTGACCCTGACCCGCGTTGCTTCCCTGACCCGCGCCCTGTCCCGCGCCGCTACCCTGACCAGCACCCTGTCCCGCGCCGCTACCCTGACCCGCGCCGCTTCCCTGACCTTGTCCCGCGCCCTGTCCCACGCCACTTCCCTGACCCTGTCCAGCGCCCTGTCCCGCGCCGCTTCCCTGACCCTGTCCCGCGCCCTGTCCCGCGCCGCTTCCCTGACCCTGTCCCGCGCCCTGTCCCGCGCCGCTTCCCTGACCCTGTCCCGCGCCCTGTCCCCCGCCGCTTCCCTGACCCGCGCCCTGGCCATAGCCACTTCCGCTTCCCTGACCAGCGCCGCTTCCCTGACCCGCGCCCCTTCCCTGACCCTGTCCAGCACCCTGTCCCGCGCCGCTTCCCTGACCCTGTCCCGCGCCCTGTCCCGCACCTCTTCCCAGACCCTGTCCTGCGCCCTGTCCCGCTCCGCTTCCCTGACCCTGTCCCTCGCCGCTTCCCTGACCAGCGCCCTGTCCCGTGCCGCTTCCCTGACCCTGTCCCGCACCCTGACCATAGCCGTTTCCCTGACCCTGTCCAGCGCCCTGACCATAGCCGCTTCCCTGTCCCGCGCCCTGACCATAGCCGCTTCCCTGTCCCGCGCCCTGGCCATAGCCGCTTCCCTGACCCTGTCCCGCGCCCTGGCCATAGCCACTTCCCTGACCCTGTCCCGCGCCGCTTCCCTGACCCTGTCCCGCGCCCTGTCCCGCGCCGCTTCCCTGACCCTGTCCCGCGCCCTGGCCATAGCCGCTTCCCTGACCCTGTCCCGCACCCTGGCCATAGCCACTTCCCTGACCCTGTCCCGCGCCCTGGCCATAGCCACTTCCATAATCTCTTCCCTGTCCATAGCCGCTTCCCTGACCCTCTCCCGCGCCCTGGCCATAGCCGCTTCCATAACCGCTTCCCTGGCCAAAGCCGCTTCCCTGACCCTGTCCCGCGCCCTGGCCATAGCCGCTTCCCTGGCCCTGTCCAGCGCCGCTTCCTTGGCCATAGCCGCTTCCCTGGCCCTGTCCCGCGCCCTGGCCATAGCCGCTTCCATGGCCCTGTCCAGCGCCGCTTCCTTGGCCATAGCCGCTTCCCCTGGCCCTGTCCCGTGCCGCTTCCTTGGACATAGCCACTTCCCTGGCCCTGTCCCGCGCCCTGTCCATAGCCGCTTCCCTGACCCTGTCCCGCACCCTGGCCATAGCCACTTCCCTGACCCTGTCCCGCGCCCTGGCCATAGCCACTTTCATAATCTCTTCCCTGTCCATAGCCGCTTCCCTGACCCTCTCCCGCGCCCTGGCCATAGCCGCTTCCATAACCGCTTCCCTGGCCAAAGCCGCTTCCCTGACCCTGTCCCGCGCCCTGGCCATAGCCGCTTCCCTGGCCCTGTCCAGCGCCGCTTCCCTGGCCCTGTCCCGCGCCCTGGCCATAGCCGCTTCCATGGCCCTGTCCAGCGCCGCTTCCTTGGCCATAGCCGCTTCCCCTGGCCCTGTCCCGTGCCGCTTCCTTGGACATAGCCGCTTCCCTGACCCTGTCCCGCGCCCTGTCCATAGCGCTTCCCTGACCCTGTCCCGCGCCCTGTCCATAGCCGCTTCCCTGACCCTGTCCCGCGCCCTGTCCATAGCCGCTTCCCTGGCCCTGTCCAGCACCGCTTCCTTGGCCATAGCCGCTTCCCCTGGCCCTGTCCCGTGCCGCTTCCTTGGACATAGCCACTTCCCTGGCCCTGTCCCGCGCCCTGGCCATAGCCGCTTCCCTGGCCCTGTCCCGCGCCCTGGCCATAGCCGCTTCCCTGGCCCTGTCCCGTGCCCTGGCCATAGCCGCTTCCCTGACCCTGGCCATAGCCGCTTCCCTGGCCCGCGCCATCGCCGCTTCCCTGGCCCTGTCCCGTGCCCTGGCCATAGCCGCTTCCCTGGCCCTGGCCATAGCCGCTTCCCTGGCCCTGGCCCGTGCCCTGGTCATAGCCGCTTCCCTTGCCCTGGCCATAGCCACTTCCATAACCGCTTCCCTGGCCATAGCCGCTTCCCTGGCCCTGTCCCGCGCCCGGTCCATAGCCGCTTCCATAGCCGCTTCCCTGACCCTGGTCAGCGCCGCTTCCCTGGCAACTTGCCTTACCTCTTCCCTGACCACGTGGTTCACTGCATGCAAAGCCACCGGTGGTTGGGCAACATTTCTGTGTGGCAGGACACTGGTCATCATTGAAACAGCTTTTAGCACACAGTGGAATCATCTCCGGTATGGGACATTGACCCGGCTTCACTGCATAAACACAGATAGTCAGCTTTAGTTTGTGCATATACACCAGCGATCCTCAAATCTGGACTTTGAGATTCCTGCAGAATTTAGCTCCAACCCTAATCAAACACACCCGAGCGTGCTAATCAACTTCTTTGGGAGCATTAGAAAAGCACAGGCAGGCGACTTTGATCAGGGATGGTGCTAACTTCTGCAGCGCATTGGACCTCCAGAGCAAGATTTGAGGAACCCTGATATGTAGTATGCCACTTTGTTAAACAACAAGACATTCAAAGCGTGAATAGCAAGTTTTACCTACAGAATGAATTATATTTCAATTTAGTGGTTCTCAATTCCAGTCCTGGGGGACTCCTTGCTCTGCACATTTTGCATGTCTCCCTTATTTAACACACCAGATTGAGATAATCAAATTGTTGGTCCAGTTCATGGACCTCTCTCCTGACAAGCTGATGATCACAAACTGGTGTGTTAAATAAGGAGGACATGCAAAGTATGCAGAGTAGGGGGTCCCCAGGACTGGAATTGAGAACCACTGTACAAAGTATTATTCCCCTTTATTTTGTAAAGCCATCCTGTCCTTAAAACCATCCTAAGGGATGAATTCAAACCGACTTTAGAGAACAACAAAAGGCAAAGTCTCTGCTTAGAACTTAAATTGAATCCAGTGCGTTACTAGTGTGGTTTTTTTTTTGCCTTCACATCCATTATAAACTGAAACTCACTGAAAACAGGCAGCACGCAAATAGGCCCACATTCAAATCGACAGCATTTGTGCCCTCCAGGGCAATCTTCATCAGAGGAACATCCTCGATGGGATGGCACGACCGTCAGCCTCGCCGGACAGAAACCATCCACTAGAGAATTCAAGAGGATTATTAGGGGAGGCCAGGGAGTGCGGTTTCAGTATTCGTAAATCTGGGGTTTCGCATTGGGTCTCAAACCGACATACAAAGTTTATAGCCTACATTTGTCTGCTTCAAATCAAAAGCGTTCTAAAACAAACAATTCATTCATAAGCTATGTTAACCACTTTCAAAGATTGAGCGTTACTTATTTGCATTTCCTCCAGTTGTGTAATGAAATCAACAGATCTTTTCACCTGTGGTTCATCTTTGAATAGCGTGAGTTATGCTCAAGTATCTGAACAGGCATAAAAAAACAGCAATCAACGAGAAATACAGTCGAGCTGTCATCCTCCCAGCCTGTGATCGCTACTGGAAAATGCACTGAATTGGTGCGTCAGGAGAAGCAGACAGCAAAGCATACAAAACTAAAACGAATATGTGTTGCTGCAATAGCAACCTCTGTAAAATGGGATTTTAAAGATTCAAGGAGAGCAGGTCAATTCCAACTCTGATCAAACTCACCTGCTTGTAGCTTTCTAGTAATCTGAAATGCCTTGATTAGCTTGTTCAAGTGTGTGTTTGATTGGGGTTGGACCTGCTGAAAGCTGCATTCTATAAATTGGGGACCCGTGGTGTGTGTATATACTATATATATATATACTATATAGAGATTGTGTGTGTGTATTTTATTACCTCAATCTAGGTAATAAAAACATAACGATTAATTAAGAAAGGTCTTTATACGCATCTGAAAACATATAATATATATCATAGGCTTATCTATAAATAGATCGTTCTAAATATTACACATTGCACCTTTCAAACACTTCTTGAAAGCTACAGTTATAAAAGTTATGAAATTACATTTTTCATGTTCATTTCATTTCTTCATTAACAGAAATAAACAGAACGCCTCACAATAGAATCTCGCTGCCCTCTGCAGGAAAGATGTGAGAGCAAATAAATTCATTTATTTGTTTTAATTATATTAAATAGAAACAACACTAGTATAACAACTAACTTATACATCAGATAAATCAACATTTTGAGGCAGATGTGTGTGTTTTCTGGCGTTTTAACGTAAACGCTGAGTCAGTGTCTGTGATGGAAGAACACGCGATGCTGCAGCACGCCGTCCACTGCGTCAAACACGCGACTCGTGATTGGCTGCTAGAGAGAGAGAGAGAGAGAGAGAGAGAGAGAGAGGGAGGAGACCAGACCAGACCAGACCAGAGCCGCATCAGCTGCAGACACACGCCGCATCTGCATCCTTACACACAGCTGCACAATGAGGGAAATCGTACATATTCAGGCCGGACAGTGCGGTAACCAGATCGGTGCCAAGGTAAGATTACATGCATCACAAAACGTGTAGTAGATTCGATATGAATGCAATATCTTCCATTTTTATGGTAAAATATAAAATTCAAAGTGTTTTATGAATCACTTTGCTATAAATTGCGAGAAAATCCTTGAAGTGCTTGTGTTTTATGTGGCATCTTCTGGTCTGAATGGGTGTGGTGAACGTCTGCAGTGGCTTTGTGCAGGACTCAGTAGTCCTTCAAATGGGAAAACTGCTGCATCATTGAGTACGGAATATGAATTGATATGATGTAGCTATTCAGCATTCAGTTGTGAAACGTTTTTTGCATTTCAGTTTTGGGAGGTGATCAGTGATGAACACGGGATCGACCCCACTGGCAGTTATCAAGGTGACAGTGAACTGCAGCTGGAGAGGATTAATGTTTATTACAATGAGGCATCTGGTAAGCAATTGTGCATTAAACAGTGATGCTACTGTATATGTCAGTCTGTATTTTGTCAGAGATATACTGTATCCATTTATTAGGTCATGGTTTTGCCAGCTCTGCTCTCCTGACTATAGACCGCAGCTGGCAGTTATTGATTATTACAGAAGCCTGGTCCATCTGACCACCGCCTTAAAGGCTGCATTATAGATTTTCAATTTTATCTGGTGTAGGTTTCACCCGACTTAATTACTGCTCATCTTTTTGTTCTCAGTTTGCTTAAAAGATGACAAATTTGACTTGTATTTCTGGACATCAATCTGTCATAAGCCTATGTGAATGCATTAACATTGTGGGATATAAGCACAATCATTCAAAAATACGCAAATGTGCTTTTATGGTTGTAGAGAAAACCATTTATGTGTAGCTGCTGTTGTCTTTAAAAGGGTGGGGCAGGGCAGGGAAGATGGATGATGTTGCACTTATTTAAAGAGGGTCAGTATCTACTTTAAAGACATCATACCAAAGTAGAAAGGAAATACATTATGCATACACTAATTTGTAATTAGTTATATGCATTACATGCACCAACTGTAAAAAAAAAAAAAAAAATTATATGGATTTTCAAATTCATGAAACTGAATCTGTTTTTTTTTAGGATGGGATGTTTCAACCTTTGAATGTTTACACCAAACCTATTTTGTTTCACAGGAGGCAAATATGTCCCTCGTGCCATCCTGGTGGACCTGGAACCTGGCACCATGGACTCGGTCCGCTCTGGCCCATTTGGGCAAATCTTCAGGCCGGATAATTTTGTGTTTGGTATGTTTATTACACATTATTAATCCAGTACAAATACAAGAGGCTGAAGACTTTAAACTATAAATCGCCTTCCTTTGTCTATAAAATAATAAACTGGGCCTAAAGATGCTGAAAGAGAGTGATGAAAAAGCACCGTAAAAAGCAGCCAATAAAATTCCTGTGCAATATTCCATATCTTCTAAATCTTTAGAACAGCAGAAGTTGAAAAACAGGGGGCTTGTTATTCACTGAAAATCCTACACTGCTGTTGCTCGAAACCCTCAGTCATGCTTGCATTCAATCCCAATATTGGACATGCGTAAGCAAAAAAAGAAAAAGGGATCTTGTCCACATCAGCAAAGCAGCATGATTAAGTGAAAGAGTTTCAAAGACTTAAGGCTCAGATATACTTAAGCGAGATTTAAAAAGAAATGGATGTATCGCTTTTTAACTAAATCTGGTCAAAACAATATTTGTTTCTCGGCTTGAAACAACTTCTGGCACAAATCCGCTAATACTGTATAGTTTGTCAATCTCTATTCAAGTCTTGTGATCTCTAGTAATGAGCTGATGAGTTGAATCAGGTATAGGAGATGAAAAGACATCCAAATCATGCATTGAGGAGGGTACCACAGGACAGCTTTAAAAAGCACTGATCTAATCACCTCTCCCAACAGCTTAAGTGGCATTGGATTATTCAAACAGTAAAATGCTGTTCAAGTATTTCACATTTTGTTTACCACCTAATCAAAGAGAGAAACCTTTACTCTTGGTATATTGCTGAATTTACTCAAGATGGAGTGTACAGTACACCTATTTCTTAACAACCTCTGGTTTATCATTTAAACCAGTTCATCGCATACCCCAACTCATCTTTGATGCGTAGGGTTGCCACCCGTCCCTTAAAATACGGAATCGTCCCGTATTTGAGAATAAAATAGCGCTTCCCGTTTTGAATCAATTTGATAGAGTTTGTCCCGTATTTTCCGAGTTGTCTTCAATGCAGCATCCCTTACAAATCATCCCACCGGCATTCTGTGAAGACTCGTCCTATTCTGCCCCTGACTGGGTAATACTCGTTGCCATGGTTGGATTGATTGGTTTGTTTCAGGTTCAAGGCCAATCAGAGTCAGAGGAGGGCGGGTCAATTTGTCGGCGAGTGTTCTCTGTTGCTCACAGTGGCTTGTCAGATGTGCGACAGCATCAATCATCTCCTGAGGCAGATAGTGTTATGACAGTGTTTGTTTATCACCTCAATAATTTTCTGATTGATTACATTAGATTTCATAGGTTGCCTGTTTGTTAAGAAATAATGTTAAAAATGTTAATGAATCTTGTTATGGTATGATTTGTTGGTAACACTTTACAATAAGGTTCATTTATTAAACATTAATGTATTAACTAACATGAATTAATAATGATTAAGTAATACATTTGTTAAAGTATTAATTCATCTTTGTTAATTTTAGCTAATAGAAAATAAAGCTGTTCATTATTTGTTCATGTTATTTCAGTGCATTAACTAATATTAACAAGATTTTAATAAAGTATTATTAAATGTGGAAATTAACATGTACACATGAACAATTGCTGTATAAGTACAGTTCATTATTAGTTAATGTTAATTAATGAAGTTAACTAATTAACCTTATTTTAAAGTGTTATCGATTTGTTTATTATAGTTTAAGATCTACAGTCAGACACATAAGCATTATTTTACTAAGAGATAAGAGATATATAAAATATAAAAATATAGTGCCTATGTGAAGCATTCTTCAATAGGCTACTGTAGAATTAACAATAGACTATATAAAATAAACTTACCAATAATAATTAAAAAAAATGTATTTTAAAAGAATTTAGAAATTTTGTAGATTGCTTATTTATTATGTGGTTTCACTGTTTAGATGGTGTTACTGTCTGCAAACAATGACAAATATTTTATCCAAAATCTATGTTCACGCCACCTTATACATTTACTTCAGTTCATTAGCAATTTCTCATCCTACTCTTCTCTAGGTTACAGCAGCGGAGTTAACGCAGGTGTGCCACACGGTTATAAGTTATAGCTGAGAAAACCTGTTTAAGGTTGTGATTTACCACCACTGGCATGTCATCGGACCTGTGGTCATTGTGACCCCGAGAGGTGCCCCCCCCAGGCGTCCCTTATTTTTCTATATTGAAGGTGGCAACCCTATTGATGCGTGCTCAAACTTAGTGCAACTTTACAAGCCAAATTTGAATGAGAATGTAGTGACCTACATTTCCATCTATTCCTCACACAGCCAGAACACATCGTCCAGGCTACTTTTATGGTGCTGTTTTTGTCATAGCTCAGCAGCCCACGCCCATCCCCATAATGAATTCAGCTAACCCAGGTTTTCTGGAAGCACAACAACAGTACACATTTTGGATGACACCCTTTTCTGACCCTTAATTTTTTGTCTTGAAGTCTCAGCAAACAAATTCATTAGTGGAATCAGGTGTGTTTGATCAGGAAACGTTAGTTTTGGTGTGCCTCAAGGAACAGAGTTGGGAAATACTAAAGTTGGTCGAACACGTCACGCCACATCTTTAAAATTCGGACACATTGTTTTCTGAGCATACGCACATCGGTGGTGCCATTCGTGTCTGTCCGTGGCACTTTGCATCGATTCAAAACAATGTGAAGATGTGGCATGACAGCACTTCTTATCCAGTGTGCAAACAGCTTTATCCCTGCTCCTGAAGGGCTACTGTCTTGCAGACTTCAATTCCAACCTGATCCAACACAACTGCTTGCAATTGTCAAGCAACCCTTAACACCTTGTTAGCTGGTACATGTATGTTTGGTTGAGGTTGGAGCTAAAATGTGCAAGACGGTAACTAAAAGAAGCGATGTTGGAGACCCATGCTATAGAACAGTGGTTCTCAAATCTGAGAGTGGTTCTCAAATCAAAACGTTTTTTAATGCCTCTCTTATCTGACACACACACTTGAGTTTTTGTAGTCTTTACTAATGAGCTGATGAATTTGATTAGGGAGACATCTAAAATGTGCAGAGTTGGGGGTTCTCCAATACCAGGGTCAAGAACCAGTGCTCTAGAACTGCAGTTCTTAATCCTGGGCCTTGTGAACCCCCTGCACTGCACATTTTGTGTGTTTCTCTTATCACTTCAGAGGTTTGTTCTGTTCCATTCGACCATAAGTGCCCTGCAAAGTGGACATCACAGGATATTCTGCAATGATTCCAGTTCAAAAGGAGCATGCATGTTCCATTCAAAGGGAATTAAAGTTGTGCGAGACCTGATAACTATGCAAATTTCTTGATTATGGTTAAATAACCCTTCACACTTCTGAATTAAGTTTCGGCTGTGTGTGAAGACACTGCAGGTCTGTGTTCTTAAGTGAAGTGAACTTCAGCCAACTAAGAACTGTTGCTCTAGAACACCGGTTTTCAACTCCAGTCAATGAGCCCCCTCCGCTCTGCATATTTTATTTGTTTCTCTTATCACTTCATACATTTGTTCTATTTGACCACAAGTACCCTGCAAAGTGGATATCACCAGATATTCACCATGATTCCAGTTTGAAGCGAGCGTGTTTCCATTCAAAGGGCATTAATGTGTGCAAGTCGAAAATTTAAATCGTCTTTATTTACAAAGGCATATTATGTCACACTTCTTGTGCAGATGTTGCGCAGCGCAAATCTATGAATTTTCCGAGGTGAGGTAAATGGATTTCCCCTGCTCTGTTATCTGAGCTGGTTATCTGAATCAGGTGTGTAAGATGAGAGAAACATGCAAAATATGCAGAATTGGGGGAGTGAGGACTAGAGTTGAAAACCGCTGCTCTATAATATTTTGTGTTCCATCATAGGTCCGTCAGACATGGCAACAGGCATGGGCAAACTCAGTTCTAGAGGGCTGGTGTCCCTGCAGAGTTTAGCTCCAACCCTAATCAAACAAAACTGAACAAGATAATCAAGGTCTTGCTAGGTATACATGAAACCTCCAGGCAAGTGTGTTGAGGCCAGTTGGAATTAAAGTCTGCAGGACCCTAGACCTCCAGGATCAAGTTTGGTGATCCCTGCTTCAGAACTACATACCCGGTTTCTGGAGGTACACAAAAAGTACACATTTTGAATGTCCCCCTTAACTAACCCATTAATTTGAAGTCTTGAAGTTTCAACTAAAAAGTTGATTTTAGTGGAATCAGTTTTGATTAACTAGTTTGATTTGGAAAAGTTTGAAAATGTGTAGTTTCAATGTGCCTCCAGGAACAGGGTTGGGAAACACTAAACCAGGGATATCCAACCCTGCTCCTGAAGAGCTACCGTCCTGCAGACTTCAGTTCCAAACTTGCTCCAACACACCTGCCTGTTATTATCAAGTAACTCTGAACACCTTGATTAGCTGGTACAGGTGTGTTTGGTTGGGGTTGGAACTGAAATCTGCAGGAAGGTAATATTCCTGGAGCAGGGTTGGATAGCCTTGAATGAAACTAATCCCCCTCCTCCAACCAGCCGGAGTTGCTAATTTTAATCAAACTCTGTGTTTAACCTTGGTCACGTGGGCTTTCTTTCAGGTCAAAGTGGAGCTGGGAACAATTGGGCCAAAGGTCACTACACAGAGGGAGCAGAGCTAGTAGACTCAGTTCTGGATGTGGTGCGCAAGGAGTCTGAGAATTGTGACTGCCTACAGGGCTTCCAGCTCACGCACTCCCTGGGTGGAGGCACTGGTTCTGGGATGGGCACCCTCCTCATCAGCAAGATCCGTGAAGAGTACCCTGACCGTATCATGAACACTTTCAGCGTCATGCCTTCCCCCAAAGTGTCGGACACAGTGGTGGAGCCCTACAATGCTACGCTTTCTGTGCACCAACTGGTGGAGAACACCGATGAGACCTTCTGCATTGACAACGAAGCACTCTACGACATTTGCTTCCGCACGCTAAAACTTACCACGCCTACTTATGGCGACCTGAACCACCTTGTGTCAGCAACAATGAGCGGAGTCACCACCTGTCTGCGATTCCCAGGTCAACTTAATGCCGACCTCCGCAAGCTGGCAGTCAACATGGTGCCCTTCCCTCGCCTCCATTTCTTCATGCCTGGATTTGCACCCCTGACAAGTCGTGGTAGCCAGCAGTACCGTGCTCTTTCAGTGCCAGAGCTAACGCAGCAGATGTTTGACGCTAAGAACATGATGGCAGCCTGTGACCCGCGTCACGGTCGCTACCTCACCGTGGCAGCCATCTTCCGTGGCCGCATGTCCATGAAGGAGGTGGACGAGCAGATGCTGAGCATCCAGAACAAGAACAGCAGCTATTTTGTTGAATGGATCCCAAATAATGTCAAGACGGCAGTCTGCGACATACCGCCACGTGGGCTCAAAATGTCTGCCACATTCATAGGCAACAGCACAGCCATTCAAGAGCTGTTCCGCAGGATTTCAGAGCAGTTCACCGCCATGTTCAGACGCAAGGCTTTCCTGCACTGGTACACCGGCGAGGGAATGGATGAGATGGAGTTCACAGAGGCAGAAAGCAATATGAATGACCTGGTCTCTGAGTACCAGCAGTACCAAGATGCCACTGCTGACGAAATAGGCGAGTATGAGGAGGACGATATTGAAGACGAGGAGGACGCTCTCCATTGAGATAGCCGATAGCCAAGATGTAGTTTTCAAAACCATTGCTTTTAGCTGATCTGAAAATTTCCATAGCAATGCAAACAGTGCCGCTACGCCATAATTCAAAAGGGGCTACCGTGTTAATTGATGTTCTGGAAAGATACAAGTTAACAGTCATTCTGCGAACAGTGATCAATAAATCTTGGGGGACAAAGGGTACATTAAGACATGTGTTGTAATATATGCTTTAAACTGCAGTTGCCGAATAAAATAAAGTGGTCACAAATATAAATTAGTCTCCTGTTAAAATGGTTTGATTCCTTTTTACATTTACATTCATTCATTAAACTCCATCACAAAAAAATACACAAAAAATCTGACGTTTAGCCAGATGATTATAAGTAAACCTACACTGATAGGTTGTTTCCCTAAAGCGGGGTTCTCAACTCTGGCCCTAGAGGTCAACTTTCTTGCAGAGTGTAGCTCCAACCCTAAACAAATACACCTGAACAAGGACTAACCAAGTTCTTCAGGATTTCTAGAAGGTTAGTAGCAGGTGAGCTTGATCAAGGTAACAGCTAAACTCAGCAGTAAAATGGACCTCAAGGGCCTAAAATGTAAACACTGTCACAACATTACTGTTTGAGGATCCTGACCAGCCCAACTCACCAATGGCCTAAGTTTGGGGGTGGATATACCCATAAGTCAACCAATGGCAAAAGGAGGGAGGTTATTGGGAAACCTTTCTTAAAACATGCAAACAAGCAACCAGGGTTGTCAGGTCAGTGTAGGGTGACCATATGAGCCATTTTTCCAGGACGTGCCCTTGCCAGGATTTCTATACATCCAAAGTACATCCAAATAACATGCAGGTATGTTACATAATCAACCAATCGTGGCGTGTTTGTTCGTTCATTCAACTTGAATCGTCGCTGTGCACCAATCATTGTATGACACCGAAGTACCAAGAGAGTGATTTTAATGCATAAGGAGCCATCTGCACTGCTCTCTATAGCTCTTATGAATGTCATACAATGATCGATCTGCACAGCAAAAACAGCCACAATCTGGATATTTTAGGCAATATAAAAATCCTGGCAAGGACGCGTCCTGGGATAATGGCTCATATGGTCACCCTAGGTCAGTGAAACCATCCAAACATTTTTTGTGGGTTTCCCCTCCATCAGGGGTTTCCTCAGCTGGAATACCATTCTGGGGGTGACTGCTTTAACCCGCAGCAAGAGTGTAAAATAATGCTCGAAAAGTGGCACGTCTGGTAACCTTTATGTAAAATTAGCCCAATTCAAGAAAGCCACTTAAAGAGTTAATTCACCCAAAAATGAAAATTCGGCCATTAATTACACACCCTCATGTCATTCCAAACCCGTAAACCTTTGTTAATCTTCAGAACACAAATTAACAATAATAACAATTTATTCATCAATTCTTCTCCCCGAGTTAAAGGGTCATGAAACCCCCCATTTCAGCACAGGTTAGTTCTCACCACGGTTTTAAAAAATGCTAAAAAAGTGGGCGTGGTGTGCAGCGGACCGGGGGAGGGGGAAGAAAGAGGGGAGACAGACAGCACACAAATTGCTTTGCGTTCAGAAAGTTTCATTTCACTCCCATCAAGCTAAAAGCACAAATAAATGCACAGCCATTTGCACTCTGCATCGAAAACATATTACACATTCAGTCATTTAGCAGACGCTTTTATTCAAAGCGACTCACAAATGAGACATATATTATTCTGTGGCGTTTATATAAGCCTTCTGACAGGTTGTGTCACAGAGCTATAAAAACGGTTACACTCAACAAGTGAATGAATCGCGTTTGAGCCGAACTGTTATTACAAAGAAAAAACAAACACTCTAAATAAAAAAAAAAAAAAAAACATCAAAAATCGTGACGTCAACACAATGTAGATTCTAAATCCGGAAGATGAAAATGGAGCAAAAAAGCTTAAAATTAACCAATTTTCTCCAACAGTTAAAATTAGCGGATGCTAACATTGTCTTCTGTGATGTGCAACACAAACACCTCTGCTAAAATCTTAGAATAAGTAGTCTGGGGTTTCATGACCCTTTAACATTTTGGAAGGTGCCCCAGTACATAATCAGCGTTGTTTACGTTCTGTAGAAAGCGTGCTCATGCTGAATGTGATAGCACATAGACTATTTTACCGATGTCTTTGCTATGTTTATGAAGCTGGGAACAATGCAGGTGCATTGCTGTCTAGAGTTCTTAGATTTCATCAAAAATATCTTAATTTTTGTAACAAAGATGAATGAAGGTCCTACGGGTTTGGAATGACATGATGGTAATTAATGACAGAATTTTCATTTTCGGGTGAACTATCCCTTTAAGACTTTTTTTTTGTATGTGTTTTATGTTTACATGTAATGTTCGTGTCTACCTCTTAATATCTTTATACCAGGGGTGTCCAAACCTTTTACTGGAGGGCCACGATCCTATAAATTTGAGCTCTAACATTAACCGCACACTTCTAAACCAGTTAATCAAGGTCTTAAGAATCACCAGAAACCTTGGGTAGGTTTTAGGATCTTGGCCCTCCAGGAGCAGGATTGGACACTCCTGGTTAATACAGTAAATATTCAGCCTTCTCCCCCTTACTTTACTACAATATTATGAAATATCCTAGTTAAACAATTTAAGCTTGATTACACTACACAACTTTTCCCAGATTTTGGTCTGCCCAGAGTATTTGGTCACATAGTCTCACAAAATAAGGGTCACAAACACCAAGTTCTCATCTTTAAACTAGGATTCCAACTAGACAGGTTTCATATTTTTAGACAATTTAGAATGCATATAGTTTCAATTTGCCATTCATATTTTAGAAATGAGGCACACGTTTCTGTGTGTTTTCAGAGCAACTTGAAATCCGTGTGATCCTCAGTCATTTTGTCCATCAATTGTTGACTGGTTTGTGCAAAATAAGCGTCATGCATCTGATTGTGATTGGCTTGACTGCTATGTGGCCTTACATATATCAGCAGAAAGAAGAGAGTCACGTCAAAAAGAAAACAAGTAACATTCATTAAAAAATAGGGTCAATTATGATTTCATGCCAAATTAAAAAACACAAATAGATCTTTACTTTCAAATCTTTCAAACTTTATTGCACTGATTTGAAGAAAATGATCTTTAAATGTGTTGACGTTCTAAAAATAATTCCATCAAAGACATTCTTGATTTTTCGGTATAAATATTCAGCATTCAAGTGTGAAAAAGCCTATTGCTTGTCTTGCATTAAAAAAAATGATGTGATCAATACATAGCATCACTCAATTATAATGAAACTACAAAACTAAATGTGAAATCCAACCCAAAATAAGTTTGTTTTTGCAACAATAATGGCAAATCAAAATATCGAATTATATTAGTATTTAAAAGCTACATTAAACATCTCTCCTCTTAAAAGTGCTTAATGAATTAGTGTTAAATTTACAGCTTACAAAATCATCACAATCTGATTTACGGTATATTTTTAAATTACTTTAAGTACTCCTACACATAGCACATTGGCCACTTTACATATTTATGAGATTTAATGGTGGCAAATGCAAATGATTGTCTCCGGGATCAATTTGATCCAGCAAAACACACCATCTGTTTTCTTCAACCCTAAATCCCTAAAGGGATAACACAGCAAATCCGATGAGGAGGTAAAGGAGCATCTGGCTGGTCATGCTGTGGTGGGGATGAAGGGAAGACTCAATGGAGTGTCTCTTCTGTAGTGTTTGACCAGTGTAATACTGACACATCATCAGACGGGGCTGTTCTCGTCTCTGACCAATGAGATGACACTGCAGTCTGTAGAACAATTACGCAACCGTGACTTTGTCAACATCTCACCGCTCGGACATCTCCCGTGGCCTCTGGAGAGACAGAACACAAATGTCAGCTAACACAGAAAATAATTTGATTCGATTTTTGGTCAAGCGTGAGTCCCAGGAGTTTTCCACTAGTGCTTTCAGAACAGTCTCTGGGTTGATGTACTAAGATGCCTAAAACCAATAGTGAAACTATATAGACTTAAATAATAATAATAATAACAAAAACTAAATTTGACCCTGGAACACACAACCAGTCAGAAGGGGCCAATTTTTCAAAATTTCGATTTATACATCGCCTGAAAGCTGAATAAATAATCTTTCCATTGATGTGTGGTTTGTTCGGAGGACAATATTCAGCTGAGATACAACTATTTGAAAATCTGGAATCTGAGGGAGCAAAACAATCTAAATATTGAGAAAATCATCTTTAAAGTTGTCTGAATGAATTCTTAGCCATGCATATTACTAATCAAAAATTAAGTTGACATTTACGGTAGGAAATTTACAAATGTATTCATGGAACATGATCTTTACTTAATATCCTAATGATTTTTGGCATATAAGAAAAATCTATAACTTTGACCCATACGATGTATTTTTGGCTATTGGTACAAATATACACTAGAGACTTAAGACTGCGTTTGTGCTCCAGGCTCACAAATTACTAAAACTTTAAAATAATAATGAAATTTGAGAAAAACATAAAAACCAAAATGTTAAATCAAAACAAAAATAGCCTCTCAATGATACTAAAATAATAAAAGTCCCATTGGGTAATACTAATCAAAAGTTCAAAACACACTTGCGTTCTTCATACACACTTTGTAAGTGAAGTGAAGTGACATTCAGCCAAGTATGGTGACCCATACTCAGAATTTGTGCTCTGCATTTAACCCATCCGAAATGCACACACACAGAGCAGTGAACACACACACACACACACACACACACACACACTGTGAGCACACACCCGGAGCAGTGAACACACACACACACACCCGGAGCAGTGGGCAGCCATTTATGCTGCAGCGCCTGGGGAGCAGTTGGGGGTTCGATGCCTTGCTCAAGGGCACCCAAGTCGTGGTATTGAAGGTGAAGAGAGAACTGTACATGCACTCCCCCCACCCACAATTCCTGCCGGACCGGGACTCGAACTCACAACCTTTCGATTGGGAGTCCGACTCTCTAACCATTAGGCCACGACTTCCCCTAACTTTGTGTGTTTTGTGTATCATTTTCATGGTGCTAATCATGTGTTTGTCCTCATTTTTGGAGCTTGACAACTGTGGTCTTTTCCCTTGTTATGTGAGGGTAACTTCATGACAGAATTTCCATTTTTGGATGATTTGTGGCCCGTACCTGCCGTCTGGGACGAGGTGCAGCGTGCGGTAGAGGTCCGCCGTGGAGGGCATCTTCACCGGGGCAGCTTTAGGGGTGGAGAACAGGGACTGGGTCACGAGCGGAGGAGTGGACTGCAGTTTGGCTTCGGGTTCTGCATTACACAGAATCAATCGATCAGCTGATCCCCAGTGAGGGGTGTCAGACGTGGGGTGTTTCAAGGGTCTCAGGGACACTCACCAACTGATAATGCACTGTGAGGTTCAGTCAAGGCAGGTCTTTTACGGTCTACAAATGGAGTCATGTTCAAAAACTGGGTCTTCAGCCATGCAGCTCGATCTTCCTCAAATGTTTTCCTCTAAAGAGGGAAGAAACTAACAGGAGTTAGGCGCTGCTCGAGTTAAAAACAGCCAGATGGAGTGTAATGTAGCAAAAGTATTCAGTACCTCGTGGCCCAGACGAATAGCAGCTTCAGTGAAGTTCTTCCTCTCTCGCTCGAAGTTCCTCTTCTGCTCATGAAAGAGCCTCCACTCCTCTTTGAGCCGCTCTTTCTCCTCCAGCGTGTAGCAGTCGTTCAACAGAGCCGCAGTCTCCTCGTCGCACGGTGAGCTCAGCTGCTGCTGCACACACACACACACACACACACACCTACAGGCTTTTTAAGACATTTAAGACCAATTAAAGAATTTAAGGAACAAATTAAAGGGGAGAGTGTATCTCTATGTTCTGTAAACGTCTGAGGAGAACACAATGAAATGTATTAGAAGCACTTCAAAAATCGAAAATATAATTTCCAAACGATCTTCATAAATTAATTTTATGAAAAATCTGCTTAGCTAGAATATGGAAATAACTTTTACTTTAGCTTCCGATCACACTTTTGATGTTCTTCCTCAGTATTTTTGTCTTTTTTTCCAGTGCACCATGCAAAATGACATAAGTCTCATTCTGTCTTTTCGGAGACATCTATCAAAATGTTGTGAATTTATGATAAGAAAAAAAAAAAAAAAAGAGAGACATCTGCCGATGCAATGGGAAACCAACCTTATATGGCCAGTTTATATTTTGCTTAATTTCTCAATCAACAAAGACTTAATTTCTTCAGTTTGCATCTCAAATGCAAAATGTATCTTGATTTAAGGTTCTTGAATATTTATATTGGGGGGAAAAAAAAGACAAGAACACAAAGAAAATGTAAAATGTTCTGCTTTGATTTAAGACCTTTTTAGGCAAATTAAGACTTTTTAAAACCTGCTGAAACCCTGATTTGGGGCAAGCGCTAATACACTATATGATCTCTGTTTTGGCCCGATTTGTGGAAGGGACCAGAAACACTGAATTGGAACAAATGATCTGTAAATCATTGCACTGACAGCCAGTTTGGGTGCATTGACAGAATCTGATATTGGAAGAGATGTGTGCAGACACTGACCTGCAGAAGCTGCTGCTGCATGTGGATGAACTCTTTACACTGCTGTAACTCCAGTCTCATCCGCTGCATCTCGTCCTCGTGCTCCTTCCTGGACATCATCTCGTCTCCCTCGTGCTCCTGACACGCCAGCAGAGACGCTGCAACACAAGCACAACACAGAGACATTCGTTACAGAAGAACCGACTCCAACCAGTGTTTGGTCTAACATTCAACATCACTACAGATTCAAGAACAGGACCAATATCTAACGGATGAAATACTGTATTTTAGAGCAAAGTGTAACTAGAAATTGTATTGTTTATCCTTCCTTTTCCAAATTTCAATGGTTAAATTTTAATTTGAGTACCGTATTTTCCGGACAATAAGTCGCACTTTTTTTCATAGTTTGGCTGGTCCTGCAACTTATAGTCAGGTGCGACTTATTTATCAAAATTAATTTGACATGAACCAAGAGAAATGAACCGAGAGAAAACATTACCGTCTCCAGCCGCCAGAGGGCGCTCTATACTGCTCAGTGCTCCTGTAGTCTACACTGAAGACATAGAGTGCCCTCTCGCGGCTGGAGACGGTAATGTTTTCTCTTGGTTCTTGGTTCTAAATAAATGTGACTTATAGTCCAGTGCGACTTATATGTTTTTTTCCTCGTCATGACGTATATTTGGACCGATGCGACTTATACTCAGGTGCGACTTATAGTCCGAAAAATACGGTAATCAAAAAGCTTTTTTAAATGTATTAATCTTGAAAAATACATATACTGGATTCTATTAAAATGTAATAATCAAAATAATGTCTATTTAACTGAATTCAGAACTTTTTTTTTTTTACAATAATATGAAATCGTTTCTGAAAGAAATTCTGTGTTGTGTACCGTATTTTCCGGACTATAAGTCGCACTTCTTTTCATAGTTTGGCTGGTCCTGCGACTTATAGTCAGGTGCGACTTATTTATCAAAATTAATTTGACATGAACCAAGAGTAAACATTACTGTCTCCAGCCGCGAGAGGGCGCTCTATACTGCTCAGTGCTCCTTTAGTCTACACTGAAGACATAGAGCGCCCTCTGGTGGCTGTAGACGGTAATGTTTTCTCTTGGTGCTTGGTTCTAAATAAATGCGACTTATAGTCCAGTGCGACTTATATATGTTTTTTATCTCGCCATGACGTATTTTTGGACTGATGTGACTTATACTTTGGTGCGACTTATAGTCTGAAAAATACGGTAATCAAATGACAGCATAAAAAATTGACAACTGCATTAAAATCACATGAAAACTGATTGATTTGATTTCAGCCTATTTGCATCCTCATCACAAATGCACATGTAATCAAGGACATCTGCTCATTATAACTCATGTCTGTCCAATCATAAGAGCGATACTGCGGAGTAAAACAGTCCAGTGTTATTCCACCCCACCTCTAAAACCATGCATATTCCTATGAAAGATGATACCATTTGAAGTTTATTTTGAATGAAGTGTTTCAGCGACTAATTTTTCAGGTTTCAGGTTTCATTTCAAATCTACAGCACTGCCAAGTATTTTGTCCCTGGAGGTTTATTTTGGCCACTTTCTCCAGAACATATACATATATTAGATCTGAAAAAGCACTTAAGGAGGAAAGCAGCAGCAGCCACGCGTGGTACCTTGGCTGTCGAGTCTCTCCATGTGGCTCTTGAGCTTCCTCCACTGCAGGCGGATGCTGTTGGTGAGCTGCTGGCGGACCTGTTCACACGACTGCTCCAGACTCTCTCTGCTGCAGTCACCAGGCTCCTCCTCGTCCTCAGACACAGCCTGGAGAAGGCATCGGTCATCCAAAAATACAAACATCCTCACCTCAATCCAAACACTCAACATTTGAAACAAATAAAAGATGTTTGTACTAAAAAGTCCATTCCACCAACACAAAGTTCATAAAGAGATTGTAAAAGCAATCTAAATGAATAGAGCAGTTTCATCCGAGTCTTTTAAAGATATACATTAGCTTTATATGAACAGATTTAAAAAATATTAAATATGCATTTAGCAGACGCTTTTATCCAAAGTGACTTATAGAGCATTCAGGCTAACATTTTTTACCTAACATTTGTTCCCTGGGAATCGAACCCACAACCTTGTGCTGCTTACACAATGCTCTACCACTTGAGCCACAGGAATACTTAATATGAACAACATAACATAAATATGAACATTGATCAACACGCGTACTACACGTTTAGCACAAATATGGTAAACCGAAGTTTAACTTTAACCATATTTGATTAATCCTTGTATACTGACCAATGTTTATATGAAAAAAGCATCAAATAAATCACATGCATTTCACTCCACTCAATCTTCATTTGCATTATATCTTTATAAACTATTTCTTTTGAACGGTAATCTGCCATGTTCCATTAAAATCTCTTTGTTTATTAAAGATGAAGTCTTATGGGTTCGGAAAACATGATGAGAAAATTATGCCTAAAATAAAACAATGTATGTATACATGTATATTGAATTATTTAATTTATATTATAACTATGGAAGACTGTTTCCGCCACTGAATAAATGTTTTTTTTTAAAAAAGGTTATTGCAACGATATCTCAAAATTCTGACTTTTTTTTTTCCGCCAAATTGTGAGTTTTTAAATTGCGCCATTCTGACTTCTCAGAATTGCGACTTTATGTCTCGCATTTTCAGCATTATCTAATGTACAAAATTAGCCAAAAATTGCTTATTAGGTATGTGTTAATCAAAAAAAGAGAGTTGATTCAGAGGTGGTGTCTTTTGTTTTGATGTTTACTTCATTCATCAAGTCCAAACAAGACACAGTTTGATGCTTTAACATGCAACGCTATTTACAACTTTAAACAACATGTCAGTGTTCACAGAGAGTGCGAGGAGACTCCAGACCTGCTCGATGCTATCATCTGCTGGCTCTGGTTTGACGCAGGGCTTCTTTGGGCTCAGAATGGTGATCATGTCCTTCTTCATGAGCTGCAACACTTTCTTAAGCTCCGAGTTCTCCATCATCAGAGATCTCTGCCGTGTCTCATAATCACTCAGCAGAGCCCTGTACATCTCGCCCTCATGTCTGACAACACAAGAGCAGAAGTTTTACACCGTGGGAGAAATACACATGCCATGTCAAAGAGCCACGTGAGGACAGAAAGTCACCTGGCCTCCATCTTAACCGTCTTCCAGAGGCCTCTCTTGCCATCTGACCTTCCCACGTGGTTTGATATTTCAATGGCTGGACACAAATGAAAACAAAATACAGAAATATTGTCAGGATAATTTTGATTCTGAATGTTTGCAGTCTAAAAAGGAAAATAAACTAGACATCTAGCTGCTTCACTATATTGCAGGTTGTCAGCAATGCAAGCTCTCACAGAGTTTCTTGTCTCTCTTGTCCATGAGCAGCTGGTTGAGACGCTCCTTCAGTTTGGTGCACTCTCTCTCTCTGCGCTTGGTGTCGTGGTTGTACTGCGTGGCACGACTAGAGATGATGCTCTGCAGTTTCTGTACCTGCATCATGTTAATGACACACAGAAGTATGATTATTATGCAGGATATATACAGTAGCCTACACTAAAGTCATAAAAAAAGAACATTTAAAAAAAAGTGAATGAAAGAATGATATCAAAATAAACTTTGTCCTTGCTGCTGCCTATCTTGTTATTTCTCAATGAGACCTTCCTGGTTAACGAAGTAAAAGAAAAAACATTTATAGTTTATTTTGTAAAGCAAGTTGTATATATATATATATATAGTGTTTATTATATTAACATATTACACTCTATAACTAGAATATAGTAAATGCATGGTCATATACAAAGATATTGAAGGGATAGTTTACAAAAACATGTTTAGTATCCAATCAGCTTTTGGTCCCCATTGACTTCCATTAGTATATTCATCCACGCTAAGAAAGACAATGGCTACCAGCAACTGGTTGGTTACCCACATTCTTCAAATGATCTTCTTGCAGCTTCATTTTAACTGAACTATCCTTTTAAGATGTGCTTTTCTTTATCCAAAA
Source organism: Carassius carassius (assembly GCF_963082965.1). Classification (NCBI taxonomy): domain Eukaryota; kingdom Metazoa; phylum Chordata; class Actinopteri; order Cypriniformes; family Cyprinidae; genus Carassius; species Carassius carassius. The sequence goes on from NC_081774.1 coordinate 31,110,868, forward strand.
GCATGGTCGGCCAATATCCATTGCAGTTTTCAACAGGTATTAACATGCACCTCTAACGGATCTTTTGATCACTTCCTCATAGCACGTCCAGTAATGATTGTATATTAAGTGAGAGAATGCATTGCTATTAGATACGAGTGAATACATTGCTATTTTGCATTTTTCATTTCAAACTTTGTGTTTGAGAAACAAAACTGTAGTTCAGTTGAACGAAAATGCTGGAAACAAAAATGCATGGGCAAATATAGAGCAACATGATGGTGAGATTCTCGTACTTCCTCTTTCTCAGACTTGAGGCAGTTCTGTAAGGTTTTGATCTTCAGCTGTAGCTGTCGCTCTCCCTCGTGCAGACCAGAGTTCTCTCTCCTGGTGTGCTCCAGCTGATCCTGAGACACAATTACACAACAGCAGAAGAAAGCAACAGTAAATTAGTCAACTCAGAACCACAGCACTGTGCAAAATAGATCCCACTTCACAAATGTAGAATGTGTTACTTGTAAAAATAAATAGAAACTGTGGCAAATTTTTATATCTCTAGCATCTTCTAGCATTTAAAATCAAGTCATCATTAGCAAGGCACCAAAACTTTGTTAAATCCTTTGAGAAAGCATTAATTAAAGGGATAGTTCACCCAAAAATCTAAACTATGTCATTAATAACTCACCCTCATGTCGTTCCAAACCAGTGAGACCTCTTTTTATCTTCGGAACACAGTTTAAGATATTTTAGATGTAGTCCGAGAGCTCTCAGTCCCTCCATTGAAGCTGTGTGTACGGTCTACTGTCCATGTCCAGAAAGGTAAGAAAAACATCATCAAAGTAGTCCATGTGACATCAGAGGGTCAGTTAGAATATTTTGAAGCATCGAAAACACATTTTGGTCCAAAAATAACAAAAACTACGACTTTATTCAGCATTGTCTTCTCTTCCGTGTCTGTTGTGAGAGAGTTCAAACCAAAGCAGTTTGTGATATCCGGTTCGCCAACGAATCATTCGATGTAACCGGATCGGAGAACCGAGGAGCTGATGATACTGCGCATGTGTGATTCAGCGTGAAGCAGACCGACACACAGAGCGTCTGAACTGAACTGATTCTTTTGGTGATTGATTCTGAACTGATTCTGTGCTAATGTTTTGAGCCCAGGTAAACCGAAGACTTGAATCAAGGGCAATCATCGCCAATGACGCCATTATACGTCGAGCGCAAAAGAACCGGTGAACGGTTTTCTTCAACCGGTTTACTGAATCGAACTACCCGAAAGAACTACTGGTGATCCGAAAACCGATGCAACCGGTTCTCAACTCGTGAAGGAGTCAATCTTTCGTTCGTTATCTGGCTCGGCTCGGTGTTCATCTTCATTTCTCTCTTCACAGCAGTTCAGTCAGTGTACTGTTTGAGTGCATGCATTACTCCGGGATATTGGTTTGTTTGAACTCAGAGGGAGTGTCAGCCACATTAAAAAAAGTTAACAGCTTAAGTCATTTGTGGATTAATGCGAATTGGAGACGCGAACGGTTTAAAATGATTCAGTTCGATTTGATGAACTGGTTCAAAAAGATCCGGTTACATCGAATGATTCGTTCGCGAACCTGATATCACAAACTGCTTTGTTTTGAACTCTCTCACAACAGACACGGAAGAGAAGACAATGCTGAATAAAGTTGTGGTTTTTGCTATTTTTGGACCAAAATGTATTTTCGATGCTTCAAAAAATTGACCCTCTGATGATGTCAAACTGACCCTCTGATGTCACATGGACTACTTTGATGATGTTTTTCTTACCTTTCTGGACATGGACAGTAGACCGTACACACAGCTTCAATGGAGGGACTGAGAGCTCTCGGACTAAATCTAAAATATCTTAAACTGTGTTCTGAAGATAAACGGAGGTCTTACTGGTTTGGAACGACATGAGGGTAAGTTATTAATAACAATTTTGATTTTTGGGTGAACTATCCCTTTAAGCAAAAATTAAAACAATAATCAATATCATAAAAATGTATATTACAGAAATCTTCCAGACTTCCAGAAATCTCCAAGGCCTTGAAATCACATTTTTAAATTACTTAATATTTCCAACCCATGGATTAATCTGGAGTAAACATAGAAATCTGAGTACTTTGAGTCTACAGTTGCTGTGCTGCAGATGCTCGACGTCACTGCTGCTCTTCAGCTGCTGGGTCTCCAGATCACGTAGGGCTCGCTGAGCTCTCTTCTGCAGCTGAAGTACTTCATAGAGCAGGTTCAAAACCGGCACAGCGCTCAGAACGCCTGCTTTAGACTCTAAACTGACTCCAGTCAAGCCCAGCGAACACACCTCCTGAGGACACCCAAGACACACAGATCATCTGCTTGCTCAATTACAGCAAGAATTGTGTTTTATGTTAGATATTGCATTTATTTATTAGAAGAGTAACTTAATATGTGTGATTCTTGCAACGGTGTTGTCATGAGAGTTAACAGCACATCTCAGGAGCAAGACAACAATTTCAATTTTGGTTAAATTAACATTTATTGCAACACTTAATTCTTATGCAAACTGACATGCTAATAAAAAGTCAGAACTTGCATGGTCCAGTCTGGACCCCTTTTAACGGTCATATTTTGTGTTACTTAAATTACTTGTGTCAGAAGTGTGACTTCTTTATCTTTATCTTTCACTCATCTTGCGCAAAATGACTGTAAACCCCACAGATAACGGCTGAATAAATTAATTTACAGACATACTGCATATCCTAAAAACTAAATCCCGGTTACTGATATGCTTTAAATCATGTCATTTTAGGTCAAAGTACTAGTTGGGAGTCGATGTCATCTGATGGACGAGAATCACAATAATGGCCATTCAAAAACACCAGTGGTTTTACCTCAATTTATAATTCTATGAGCAATCCATTAAGAAAAAAAGATCAGCGGTTTATATTCTTTGTTCCTTTTTTGTAGTGCGTTAATATCCATCTAAACATGAACGAAAAAGGTGGAAACACCTAGGATATGTAACCCTGGATCCCTGAGTAGGGAATGAGACACTGCATCACACTGACTCAATGGGAACACCTTCCAAGAAAATACTACAGAGTGTCTTCCAGTTTATGAGCCTGTGAAAACATGCACACAATGAGAGAAAAATAACACCTTTTGTTTTTCAAACAGATAAAACCTGGGAACCATGAGTGAAGTCAACATCCAGAGTATCAGATAAAAGTGTGCAGAGGCCCAACCTGCCACCACACAAGAATCCTCTAAAGTTGCCTGAGAAGGTGCAACACCTCCAGTAGAGTGAGCTTGAACACCAAGAGGAAGATGTAACACTCACCCAAGTCGCATCTTATACCCAATGCAACATCCGTTGTTTCATAGTGAAAACACACTTGTTGCAGCATCCAAAACACACAAACAGCTGATCAGATTTACAACACTGGAACACGCAGTCAATGTTAATCCGTAACACCCTCAGGACAAAGCATACGTGGTCTCTCATTCTCTTACGACTCAAAGAATGGAGGAGAAAATGACTGCAACAACGTTCAGAGAGCAAAATGAAGGAAAAGCTACTTTTGAAATGCAACCTCAACAAAACATCACTAGACTGGGAGCAATCGCCACTACATACACACTGAGTGTGTATGAGTAAAATACTCTTGTAGGAATGCCAGCACTTAACCAGGCAGGGATCCGGACTGTGATTGTGCTATCTGCACAATGACGCAAAAAAAAACAAAAAAAAACAAAGAGAGACCACTGATGCGGTCCATCCTGATGACCACATGACAGTCTCTATCTAATTTCTAGAAGGAAATGGCTTAAGGCTAACAAGCCACCAATTGCCTCCACCTAATTTATGCGTCACATGAGATGATCACCTTTCCAGACTCAACAGACTGGATGTTTTTCAAATAAACTGCACAAGACATTTATCATCACCTTGCAGTGACAGAGTTTGCCCAAAGGTAAACACCACTATCCTTTTTCAGCTCTACAAAATACTGGATGTAGAAACCAGATTCCCTCTTGGGAGGAAGCGTTTTCTCTACAGCTCCTATCTTCTTACAGGGAGTGTATTTCCTGCCATGAAATCGGAGCTTCTTGAGCTTTTGCGGTGAGTAGGGCTGTCAAAATGGCTTAAAAAAATACATTGGCATTTCGTACTTAAATATGATGAATATTCAAATTTGAAAAGGCATAATTTGAAAGTGATTTTGGCTTTTCTCCTGAGGCCACAAGAGGGTGCATTGAGCATTAATGTACAGCTCTTCAAAGCAATAAAATAACACTAGTTTAAAAAAAAAAAAAAAAAGCATAATGTTTACATTGTTTATAAACCAAATATAATTAAGTTGCTTTGACAATTAGAAACAAAACAGCATTATGTATGTATAGTTTAATAGAAAGGACTGAAAACCAATCACAAATAGAACTTTTTCCATTTAAAAACCAAGAGATGAAGTGGGATGGGGAAAAACTGCCATAAAGCCTCGACATGTTTTTTTTTTTTTTTAAAGTTGAACTTGCCATCAAACTTAAATCAATTCAGAGTGGAAGCAAATGTTCCGATTTTGATTAAACCAAGACAAACCATATTGCATGGATTAATTTTAACCTCAAGACTAGAAAGGTGCACTAACAAAGAAAATAGAGTCCATTTGATTTCCATGAGGACTTTAACAGCAATTTGGGACATGTATAATGTAATTTAATGGAGAACTATGTGAGTGGTGGGAGATTTTAAACAGCCTCCCGAGTCATAGCTGGGTGCGGCAGACAGCATGTGTCCCACTGCTCTGCATGTACTCATACAATACAATGTTTGAATTTTCCATTTTATTTATCACGGCATGCGTCACAACATTTAATGCTCTAATGCAAAGAGGGACACATTTCCTTGGAAAGAGTGTCCCTCTGACTATTGCCAAACTCCTCAAGAGTCCAACTCAAAAGTAGAAAGAAAACTTTCCCAGCCAGAAGTGCTAACTCCACCAGAGATAAACATGACACTTGTGAGAGCACAAGAAAAAAGCCATCCATCAGCTGACTCTCAATAGCCTCAAGCTCAACACTCGTTCTTCAGGACCCATGCTCATGGACAGGGAACAAAAGGGATGACTGATTTTTTTTGTATTATTCATAAAAAGGGTCTTAAACGAAGGACTTCACTGTTAAATGTTAACAAGCCATTAAGTGTGTCTTGAGCATGACAAATAACCAAACTCTTAATGCACTTATCGTGTCTCTCCTCACTCATGATGAAACAAGGAAACTGAAAAATGCAAAGACATGGCACAGGGAGGCGCTAGCACAATCAGCCAATGAATCCACGCCATTCTGTACAGACTTCGAACTATCATTTCACCTGGAGGGTGTTCCCATAGGTTCACTCGAAGACAGGAACATTACTCTAAAAACCTGAAAGGGAAAGTTCACCCTAAAATGAAAACTTGGTGTTTATCTGCTTAACCCCAGGGCATCCAAGATGTAGGTGGCTTTGTTACTTCAGTAGAACACAAACAGAGATTTATAATGGAAATGGATGGGAATCACTGCTAAAAAATACAATAAAACTTAAAAAAAAAAAAAAAAAAAAAAATTGGACCAATTTACACTCTTAATTGAGACTGTAGATAGTCAATGGTCCACTTGAGAGATAGGTGGCGATAATGCACTTATAAGTCTGCGGCCCGCTGTAAAGCAAGAAGAAGACGCCTCACAGCAGGCTGTGTTTTGAGGAGGCGCTCATACAGTTCAGACATATAAATACGGTTCAGTTTCTTGCACAGACCGACTGTTTCGTGTCTTTACACATCAGTGTATTGCCACAAGCCACAGGGTTTAATTTGGTTTTGTTTGTGCGTGTTTTTATTTAGTTTTACTGTGTGTTTTAGATTGGATTCGCATCCATTATAAGTCCATCCTTAAAAATATTCTTGTTTGCCGTAACCCAACCGACCCTGTCAATTGAGGACCGACTCAATTTTATTTTATTTTTTTGCTTTTAGTCCGACCGACTTGCTGGTTGTACATTTGCGTTAAGACCGACCAATTATTATTTTTTTACTCTTGAAACAACTACCGTAACTTCCGGACTATTGAGCGCACCTGAATATAAGCCGCACCCACTGAATTAAAAAAAAAAATATTATTTTGAACATAAGCCGCACATGTCTATAAGCCGCAGGTGCCTACCGGTACATTGAAACAAATGAACTTTACACAGGCTTTAACGAAACACGGCTTGTAACAAAAATAAACTGGCTTTAACCAAAACCGTCTTGTCACAAAAATCTTTAAAAAAAAATTGCAGTAAACAGTAGCCTGCCAAGAAAGTCATTGGTCACCATCTTCCTCCTCCTGTGCACTGAAACCACTGAAGTCATCTCCTTCGGTGTCGGAGTTGAATAGCCTCAGAATTGCTTCATCCGATATTGGATCGTTTTCATTGTCGCTCTCGTCACTTTCATCCGGAGGCAAATCCCCCACTGAGCCCTCTTCAACACGCAGCAGTCCAACCTTTCGAAACCTGCTGATGATAGTGGATTTTTTTGACAATGCTCCACGCTGTCAGGATCCACTGGCAGACTTGACCTTAAGTTGCTCTTCGCATGCGGCCCGTTTTAGTAAAGGATTTCTCCCCACTTGTCATCCAAGCCTCCCACTGAACACGGAGCGCCACCTTAAATGCACGATTTACACTGATGTCGAGTGGCTGCAAATACTTTGTTGTGCCTCCAGGAGTCACAGCTGGAATTGAGTTTGTTCTCTTGATGGCTTCTTTCACCGAATCGGTTATGTGGGCCCTCATGCGGTCCAAAACGAGCAATGCCTTGTTCATGTGAAAGAATCCTCCCGGTCGCTTGCCGTAACACTCCGTATGTCATTCATGCATTAGGCTTTCCGTCATCCATCCTTTCTTGTTGACTTTCACAACAATTCCTCTCGGAAATATTTCTTTCGGCATCGTCTTGCGTTTAAAAATCACCATCGGTGGAAGCTTTTCTCCCGATGCTGTGCAGCTCAGAACACAGGTGAAATGCGTTTTTTCATGCCCAGTTTTCAGCATGACGGATGATTCGCCTTTCCTGTTGACAGTCCGAGTGAGAGGCAGGTCAAATGTCAGAGGAACCTCATCCATATTTATGATGTCATGCGGGCTGATGGAATACTCCGCTATCTTTGCATCAGTGAATTTGCGGAAGTTTTCGAGCTCATTTTCTAGTTTGGGCCATCTGCTTTTCTTCCCCCTGAAAGCTTTAGTTGTCTTTTTGCACTGAGTCAATTCCTCACGCTGCAGCTCTATTTCCTTTTCCAACAGCCAGATCAATCGCCTTCAACTTGAAAGCTGCATCATATGCATTTCTCCGTGTCTTTGCCATGATGAGGGTGACAAAATGACTACCGTAATCAGAATGATGGGAAGTTTGAGCGTGCTCTATTTAATCAAAATAGTAAACAAAAAAAGTTGTTTGACCTTAACCCGTTCGGAAATTTAATTGGTCTAATGAAAGCTTCATTCCGCCAAAAAACTGAGAACGTCACAGAATGTGTTTTTAAAAAAAAATAAATTGCCTAGGCCTAAATACAAACAAAGGCTACGTTCTTTCTTTAAAAAAAACCCTGTGACGTCATTTATGTTTACACTATTGGTTAACGGATGTCACACTGTGGCCTGTGCGTTCGCTTCGTCTCAGACTCTCATTCACTGTCAGATTCAACGGTTCACGCTTGGTAATGATGGCTGCGGCTGCAGTAAACTAAATGTTCCCGGTCACTGTTCAAAGTCATACGGGTTCGGGCACCATAATACATCGAAAACATTCACTAAAACAGCTCGACACCACTTTAACTTGGCACAAAGTTCTGGAAAAACTGTGCCTAGACCTTTTCCCATCCCTTTTCCTCTCTAGCCTAAAACTTCAAAATCTATTGCACGAATCGATTGGACCAACCAACACAAGTTTCAAAAACGAAAATAGGAAATTGATTTTAACGGCCTTCTCTCGGAGCGTAAAAAAAAAAAAAAAAAAAACATGCGTCACAGCAACTGCAGCTTCGGACACACACGCATAATAGCAAATAATACTTCTGCACAATTGTAATGAATTCAACTTCCTAATCATCGGGAAGAATAAGGCGGGAACCGGCGGACAATCAAATTGACATTTTAATAATACAAAATAAACACAACTAAAAGCCCAGGCCTGGTCCTCTCTCGTCCTTCACTGTCGTCGCTCCAGTTTTATATCCTCCCATCTCCTACGTGGGACTCGAGACCGGAAGTGGGTCGCCGGTGTCACTGATTTCCCAATCATTGCCGGCCTCCCTCCGTGTTCCCACGTCCCTCGGCCCCGCCCCACTCGCCACAACAATGTTTCTAGTTTTACAACAGAAATGTGAATTCTGACAGTATTCAGACAGTCTCATGCATACAGATACAGATTCACAGGTGTGATTTTTTGTTGTTGTTGACATTTCTAATCGTAAACACAGCCATGTTGAAGCCTGCAGTCAATGTTTTGCTTTATGGCAGTCCACTCTGCTTATTGTTTTTCGAGAATGTTGCACTCCTCTTTGTCATTGTGCACGAAACGTCACGCCAATAAATCATCAGAAATATTGATCGTTACCAATATATTGAATTTTACATTTGTTCTGCCTGTTGTCCGTGGATTTACCTATATTTGGTGTTATTTGCTGTATAAAACGTATTTAGACATGCAAAAGCGATTTTACAATCGATTCAATGAACACTTGTAAAGTAAATGGTCTCTCATTTGTAGATTGCATTGACACCTAGCGGTGGATGCAAGTAAAACAGTATAACAGTACCTCATTTGATGAGGTTTGCAATTATGAGCCCGAAGGCACGGGATGAAGACCCAATCAGTGACGTCACGATATGCTAATTTGTTTAAATTCATACCTATGTAAATCACCATCACCAAAATGTTACTTTTTTTTTTTTTTTTTTATATATATAATTTTTTTTTTTTTCAAGTTTCAATGTAAAAAAAAAAAAAAAAAAAAAAAAAAAAAAAAAATTATATATATATATATATATATATAGCAAACCAAAATATTTTTAAGGATGGCCTAAGACTGATAGACTGCAATGGTTTGTGTTAGAAAATCTCTTTTTGTGTTCTATTGAGAGACTGGGAGTAATCAGATAAACATCAAATTTTCTTTTTTTGGTGAACTATCCCTTTAAGAGCTAGAATTACGGTGCCTGTCAAATTTATTCAATGGGACTGAATCACCCCTTGCACTGTTTGTTTGACGTTACATGTGCAAGACCACAATAAATTGTACCTTGTGGGGAAATAGTAAACGCTGTAAAAACATCACTCTTTGCTTTGTGTTTAACGCAAGTAAAACTTACTTTTAAGTCCATTTAAATCGTTACATCATCCATGTTGCTTTATTTTTCTATCACCAATCAGATCAGATGAAAGATAATAGTGATAGTTTAACCCCTGACATCGTCATATAAAAAACATATGAGCAACTCCTCAAGTGTACCTGATTGATATACACGATGCACTGCGATGTGTTCTCCTCAGTGCAGAACGCACTTATCACGCTGTAGGAGGTTTTGGGCAGAGCCATGGTGGAATGAAGTGAATGGTGAGAGTTCTGCCTGCAGGGAGACATGCTGATCCCAGAAATACTGGAAAGCTCTTTGGTGTCTGTACAGAAGACAAAAGAAAAGGCAGAGCCTGTCATTAAAGCCTGGCGAAACTAGACATGTCTAATATAGTGCTGTGTACAGCTGCAAAAGAACTAGACTCTAGACTCGAAGTTTAAATAATATGTTTAATAATAATAAAGAAACAAATACTTCAGGCAGTGGTGTTGTCGAGATTGTGAATAAAACACTACGTGGTGTATTTGTGGTTAAATGAAAATAGTCAGAAGTTTTTAATATGATTTCAAGATGGTCTGCTGATGATCTGTGTGAAATGTGGTGAAGATCAGACAATGGTCTAGAAGTTTGAAAAACTAGGTTTTAGACATTATAATTCAAATCAAGTCTGAGATTGAAAGCATGCTGGTTTTGACTCTGCATTCAACTTTGCACAAGAAAAAAAATCTGAATTTTGTTTCTAGGCCTTACAGTTCAAATGTTACTAGCCTTGACATGAGTGCAGATTTGACCTGTTGGTGGTACTAGAGGGTATTTGACAGAGATATTAAATTTGCTATGGTAAACGTGTAGATTGTACTCTATCTGTGTGCCAAATTTCCCCAAGTATGGTCCTTCGGGTTGTGATAGAGCTATTAGTGGAGCAGGACAAGAATAAGAAAGAGACTGTGCTTCGGTGATCAGCACCTAATAAAAACATTAGTTCACGAACCACCAAAGGGAGTCGTTGGTGTCATTACTCACTCACCCTCATGATGTTCTCCAAGAAGTATGCCATTATGTTCCCATTTATGAACAACCTTCACAACACTTGAACACGACACACATGTAAACTTTGCTTCAATATAGTGCAACACTTCACAGATTAATTCAAATGAGCTCAGTCTCTTAACAAGATCAGGTCGACTCAACATTTGCATGTTTGCTGCTCACCGAGAGATGGATCTGGCATCATTGTAGGAGTCCACCAATCTCCCATGTCAACCTTCAGCTGGGATGGGGTTCTCCAGTGTCCTGCTCATCCAGATGAGATGCAAGTGGCTGGGTCAGAGACAGAGGCTAGCACTCGGCCACCGCGCCTGAAACCGAGGAGAGGCGCACTGGATTACACAGCAGAAGGCCTGTGAAGCCGGATTAAAGAGCCGTGGAGTCCCACTGCAGGATTAGCAGAGCTAGCGGGGGACGGAGCGCACACAGAGCAACTAAACATGAAGCACTGGAGGATTGGTGTGTCATACAAGAGCATTTCCCCCACAAACCAGTTAAGTGCAAACCACACCCCGCCCCACAGCACATTGGTTAAATAACACACACACACACACTTGTCAAGAGAAGACAAGACTTCCCAGATTCAGTTCAGCATTCAGAAAAACACATGGATGCATCCAATCACCAAAAACAGTAAATACTTTGAGGAAGTGCTACCGACAACACAACTGTGTAGCAGACGATCGACATCACAAATGACATGAAAAAAAAAGAAAAATGTTTCATTTACATATGTTATTGTTGTTTTGTCAGTGCAATCTGCAATTATCTACATATTTTCAAGTCGAGATACATTTACTTGAGAAGCAAAATGTCTTAAGATATAATACTGGTTTTCTGAAATAATAAAAAAAATTATAAAAATTAGGTGACTATGCTTAAAATAAGTAAAAAAAAAAGTATCTGCCAATGTGGTTAAAATAAATAAATAAAAATTCAACAGGAAAATTTGATGATTTTTCTTAACCCATTGGGATATACAGTATTGTCAATAGAATGCTTTATATTATATTTTATGTTTAGCAAAGTAGTTATTAATAACCTTTTTCCTCATGAATAATTCATTTGAATACATTCATTCATTCTTCAAACGCTTTTTATCATCAAATTACCATCAAATCCTTTGATATTTGCAAGATATGATCTGTAAATTATTTCTCAGTTTTTTTCTTTCTTCTTAAATTATGAAAAAGTTAGTGCTGACAAATGATTAAAACAACCAAAATAAAAGTTTGTTCACATAATGTGTGTGATATATATATATATATATATATATATAAATAAATACAAACACATGCATGTATAAATTTAAGAAAAATATGTTGTTTATCGAATAAACATTTATATATAATATAAATTATATCAATATAAAAATACATATGCGAATATTTTCAAAATATATACTGTATGTGTGTGCTTTTATACACATGATAAATATACACAGTACACACACATTTATTACGTAAACAAACTTTATCACAAATAATCGTTTGACTGCACTAGTAAAAATGCATTTGATTTAGTTTTTTTTTTTTACTGTTGTCACAAGATTCCATTATGAATATTTATCCAAAATATATACTATATGAAGTGTAAATACATAAAGTGAAATTTCAGATGTATAAAAGGAATGAATGAAGAAAATGAATTATGTTATTTTCACCGGGTGTTTGCAGGTTTTGTAGAGTTAGATTTAAAACTTTTTAAATGCCACTTCAAGTGAAATTTAAAAGACCAATTTCACAGTAATTAAAAGGTTTAAATCTAGCATTAGTGAGCTTTTCAATAGGTGTTTTTTTTTTTTTACATTTTGTGCTTTGAACTCTGATTCCACTGTTTGCTTTCTTATAATGTACATTTAAGTGACCATGTATACACCTGGACAGATTCAATCAGGAAAAAAAATAATAATAATAAAGTCCTGGCATACAGATTTATGGATTATGAACTAATGTGTTAATAGTTAATCCTCAGCGCTCTGCTTCTTTTCCTCATGATTCCCACTGCTCTTTGTTTTCAGTACCTGTTAATATGATGTTCTGTAGTCAAGGTCGTTCTGTTCTGAGAGGCTTCAGATGTGGAGAGCGTGTTTTATCAAGAAGAAATTAAGATTGTAACTCGGTGTCAGCAGCTGGAGCGATTCTCATTCTTCTGATTTCACAAGAGCCCTCATAAACATTAACTTACATAACATTACTCATACAGCACATTTCATACACCGTCGTAAAATATCCTGTTCCTCCACAAAGGCCACAATTGATCACCTCAACACAGCTGCAGAAGCAATACAGGAAACTAAACAGTTTTACTCACAAAAAAAGAATAACTTACAATTAATATATTTTTACGTAGTTCACAAATCCTGTACACTTCAAAAAAAAGTTTTAGCTTATGAACATGCATTATAATAAAATATACATAGCCTTTATTAATACTATTATAATTTCTTTATGTTGACATTACGACATCATGCACCTGCTTCCAAACATTAGAGCAGAGCAGCCACATTCATTCAGACTGATTGTTTTATCACTAGATGGCAGACACGTGCGCTGAAGAATTGTCCATCACTACTTAGAGACACCAGTTACATCTGAGTCTATTATTTTCACGATATCACTGCTTATCTCACACACATTTGTTTATTCGCATTCGCTAGCATTCAAAGGACGCAGTGGGTGTGTTTTCAGACTCTACGCAATTAGACGCGCTGTCTGTGTAGGCAGCACACGACTATTACAGACACGACCACTGATCGATATTATATTACACACACAGGTTGACTTACATCAGCTGCGGCTCCACGGATCCGAGATTCAGCCCGATGAGCTTCTGCTGACTGATCCGTGTTTAAAGATGTGTTTGTGTGAGACAGCAGCGCGAGAACCATCCACCTGTCCTGAAGCGCAGGAGACGATTGGATGATTTGAAGTCCACCTCTGTTCTTCTCAATAAACAAACACGACTCTCATTGGCCGGGCTGTTGTCAAGGAACCAGCAACTCGCCATTTGATTGGCTGGACCACCCTTCCTACCTGTCTGTTGCAACACGCAACAGGTGTTTAACGCCTTTCTACAGAAAACTAACTGTAAACATTTAGGGCCTATATTTGCATAATAAATAAATGCAGTAGGCCTACACACATAAATTATGCACTTTTATGTACAACACCTTTAATTTTGGATGCGATTAACTGTTTGACAGCACAAAAATACGCAACTATATAAATAAATAAACACACACAAAAAATTTGCCAAAATAATCTCTCCTTAAAAATTGTATGCACATTTTTATAAGTATTTATTAATCGCTTTGCTCCTAAATATTTAATGTTATGTCCTTTGCTTTCTGAGTTTTCGACTGTTTGCAAAAACCATATGAACAGAAGAAAATACATCCAGTCACAGGCCTCCTTATTCTCAATAAAAAGTCAAACCACTATTTTCACACTTTTTTTATTGTGCTATTCATATGCAATTTATTTCATGATAAATTATGTTTTCATGTACATTCATTATAATTTGCTATAACATATTGTATGTTTGATCTTGCCTAGGGATGCATATATAATAAATTATGTAATAATAAGTCGGATGCTTCATCAGCCTTTATGAGCTGTATCTGGCTCCTACCAGAATCATTCTTTACTTTTCAGTTCAATAAGCATCACGTAATGTGTGCAGGCAGCTTACAAAATATGCATGTTTTATTGTTGGTATTAATCATTTTTCATGCTGTCCATGATCCTGTAATTCTGGTCCCGGCACACCAATCGAGAGCCACTGGTTTACAGCAATGCATGAGACACTGAGCAATGCAGCTTACTCATCTGTTTCAGGTGCAATTCACACAAGGAGCACAAAGGCACCAAAAGGTGGAGGTTTCCTCATGCACCATGTACTTCCCCGAGTTCGGTGGGTCTTTGCATTCAGCTATGAAAGCCTGCAGCTCTGATAAGGGTGCTCCATGCTTCTGATAGTGCTGCAGGTAAAGCATGCACATCTTTGTTATCATAAAACCAAAGCATTGTGATGGCAAGCTTGCACAGGAAATCGAAACATCTTCTTGCTATTTCTTGCAGCACAGCTGCTGTTGTTGCACCAGAATGTAACAGACTCACCTTGATGGTTTCATAGGTGTCTGTGATAAGGGCGATGAAGAGGCTCAGAATCATGAATGTAAAGAGTGGGACGAAGGTGTAGACATACATTCTGCTGAACATCCACACCAGATCATTCTTGTCTCGGATTTTGGTGAAGGTTGAGTAGATCTCATCTCCATTCATCATGGAAAAAAGGCAGTTAGCCACCATATTAAATGACCGAAACTGTGGAGAGATTAAGAAAGCTTAGAACGATTAAGGAGAAAAGCATTATCATAATTGGGATGCCATTTATTTAAATGCTTAATTTATTAGGCTTAAAGCTACTTAAATGGGTAGCTGATATTAAATACTCATACTCCATCTAAAACTATTTTTATGCATGTAGCTTTTATAAACTACACTGAATATTTCATGCACTTTTAAAAATTAATTTGTAACACTGCATGCGTAGCCATTTAATATTTTTTACAATTTATCTGTACATTATTTATTTTCTTTCATTTTGACTGTTCAAGGCAGGATTTAATTCTGATAATATAATAATATAGTTTGTGAAAGTTTCTGTGATTTTACAAAGCCATGAATATTTAATATTATATATTATATTTAAAAACATCCTAATTTAATCACTGCTTTGTCTTTGCAAAAATGATCCTTTAGTACATTAAATTAGTTTTTAGAGTTACAGATATTCTTTAAACTCCTCATAAAGTATGAAGCCATACTAATAATAAAAGAACAAAGAAAAATGATGTCCACTGTATCATGACAACACTATCCATTTACTGTGATTATATAAAGACAACACAAGGAGCATAAGCAGAAGTATAAGCATGTGAAAGGTTTGACTCAATGTCTAATGCAATAAAGGTAAAACTCTTCACAGTTCATGCTGGCTTTGGTATATTATAGTTATGGACACATTTTTTAAATATTGCTCACGTTTTCATGGTGTGGCCCCAAAACGATCCATCCACAGAAGCAGTAGCTAAGAAAGATCATAACAACGCAGAAGGAGAACCGAATGACGTTAGGAAGTGCAGCCTGCAGGGTGAGGATAAGGATCTGACGGAGACACAAGAAATACAGACTCATCACGGCCTAACATTAATTACTAA
The DNA here is from genome assembly GCF_963082965.1 of Carassius carassius. Lineage (NCBI taxonomy): Eukaryota > Metazoa > Chordata > Actinopteri > Cypriniformes > Cyprinidae > Carassius > Carassius carassius. The sequence continues at coordinate 31,126,497 of NC_081774.1, forward strand.
ATACACTGAAAGGTCTAGCATGCTTTGTTTTGCCAATGCCACTTTATGTTTAAAACACAAACACACACAAAAATTAATAAATGAGCGACTTACATAATATTTCTGAAAGAAACTGAGGTAACGCATTACTCCAATCCACACAAACATTGTTGCAGTGCCCAGTAAAATACTGCACACATCATAATTGGTCAGTTCCTGAAAATAAGACAATTGCGGAGCATCAGTGCATACATCTACACTATTGTGCCTGTCAGCTCATATGATGAACAGAAACAGACTTATCTCCACCTCTTGCTCACCTTGCTCTGTATGCATATTTTAAGAACTGATCCTGTGATAGTCAGCGTGTCACTGATGATGATGAGGATGTACCAGACGTTGATGAACTCTATTCTCTCAGACCAGGAAACTCTTTTATTGAAGTAAATGGTTGCGAATGTGGTGTACTCCTGACGAGAAAGAACATGCGTATGACATAGGTATTTATTGTTTTTTAAAGGAGACATATTATGCCACTTTCTACAATATGTATTAAGTCCCAAGTGTCCCCAGAAGGTGTCTGTGAAGTTTCAGCTCAAAATACCCCACAGATCATTTATTAGATTATTTTGAAAATACCTATTTTGAGTAGAAGCAAAAATATTCTGTTTTAGTGCGGGTCTCTTTAAATGCAAATGCGCTGCTGCTCCCCGCCCCCTTTTTCAGAGTAGAGCTGCATTATTATAGTTCAAATCTGCTAAAAACATTCTTATTGTCATGTTTATTGCGCTGAAATTACGCGTTTTACACCATATTAGTTTAAACTTCTGATATACGGTTTTCTGAGCACACACAGACAGAAACCGGCAGTCATAGCATGTGAGAACTAAACTAAGTACACATTCACACACAAGTTTACGTTAAAAACACACAAGTTACAAAAACAGTCGGTTATGTCCGTGAAGGTAAACAGCTGGGAAATAAATCATGTTTATTTTAGATATAGCTTTAGATTTTATATATACTTTAGCAATATACAGTAAATAAATCAATAAATCAGAATGGAGCAGTGTGTTTTGGGGCTTGTAATTGTAGAGCTACAAAGGGATAATTCACCAAAAAATGAAAATTTGCTGCTAATTCAGAGTTTGGTTTCTTGCGCAGACCAATCGTTTCACTTCATAAGACCTTAATACATTGTCAAGAGCCACAGGGATTAATTTTGGGTTTTCTGCATGTGCTTTTTTGACTCTCAAAGTGCCGGTAGCCATTGACTTGCATTTCATGAATCACCAACGAACACGTTTTCAGCTATAAATCTTCTTTCATGTTCTACCAAAGAAAAAATCACCTATCAAATGGCCAGAGGTTGAGTAAATTAACAGCAAATTTTCATTTTTGGGTGAACTACCCCTTTAATGGCACAGTCATAACAGACTTACAGACTGCAAGTGCATGCCTTTGTAGACTGAGCGTGTGCAGAGGATGAGCGAGAGCAAACAGCAGCAGATCACCACGCAGTCGAACAGAACGATGAGCTGATAGTGAAGGTCTGCTGGAACAAACACAGCACAACAGACTTTCAGACGTTTGCTCACATACTAATAGCACAATGGTTCAAAGAAGCTTGTAAGATGTAACACAAACAGTACTTGGACACTTTTTTGGCTGTCAAATAACAGCACAAATAAATTCAGCAGAAGTCTTCCATTTTATTGGTCAAAAAGTGAGATTTAGTAGTAAGTAGCTAAACATTTAATATTTAAAAACTGTGAAGATAAAAAAAAATGTTAAAGGTCCCGTTCTTCGTGATCCCATGTTTTAAACTTTAGTTAGTGTGTAATGTTGTTGTTAGAGTATAATTAATATCTTTAAAATTCTAAAGCTCAAAGTTCAATGCCAAGCGAGATATTTTATTTAACAGAATTTGCCTACATCGAACGACCCGTTTGGACTACATCCCTCTAGTTCCTGCAGTAATGACGTCACTAAAACCGTTTTTTGACTAACCTCCGCCCACATGAATACACAAACAGGGGGCGTGGCCTTGTTGCGCTCCGACGGAGAAGGACGATGAGCTGCGTTTGTGTTTGTCGCCATGTCGTCGAAACGCTGTTATTTTCATCTCGGAGTCCAAGCATCTTTGTTTGTTCTTCCCAGAGACGCTATACTTAGAGATCAATGGTTACAATTTATGTTTAACTCGGTTCCCGAAAATGATAATCCACATGTAAAACTATGTGCAGCACATTTTGCTGAGGACATCTTTCTTAATCTCAAACAGTTTAATGCCGGATTCGCACAAAGATTATTCCTGAAAGATGGAGCAGTTCCCTCTTTGTCTGGAGAAGGCGTTGTTTATGGACCACAACCGGTAAGTGTATTTTATTATTTAAGTTTGTGCGTTTAACAGTTTCTGTAACTTATTACACAAAGGGCAATGCTGTTTAGCTTGATTAACTACTGTAGATGGTAGGGCTGTGCAAAAAAATCGAATGCGATTTTCATGCGCATCTCGTCAGTAAAAAAGCTCCTGTGATCAGAAGTAAATCTCCAGCACATGCTCCTGCACACTTGCTTCTCAAAACTAGTCCAATCGTGTTTCCAGGAGGGCAGCGTGTGCTCAGCTGGTGTCGAATCACAACACAGGAACCGCTGGCCCAATCAGAACTCGTTACGTATTTCTGAAGGAGGGACTTTATAGAGCAAGGAAGTCATCAGCCCGTTTTTATAACAGTGAAAACAGCGGTATACAGATTGAATTGTGTAAAAAATACTGTGTTTTTTTACACGCGAAACATGAACACATGTTATATTGCACACTGTGAACACAATCAAAGCTTCAAAAAAAGCACGAAAAATGGGACCTTTAAAGAAGAATAGTTCCGAAAAGGGGCGGAGCTACATAAGGCGTCCACTGAAAATCCCCTGGACAGCAGGTGGATCATAAGAGTGAGCTCTGAGAAAAGATGTGGCATTATGTGTTTGCAGACTGGTCACTTGTTTGATATTTAGTATATAATCATTTATACATTTTTAAGCCTGCCTGAAGTTTCCAAATATGCTCTAATTTAGTTAATGTCAGAATCAGAATGAGCTTTATTGCCAGGTATGTTCACACATACGAGGAATTTGTTTTCGTGACAGAGCTCCGCAGTGCAACATAACAGCGACAGAACAAAAAACACAATAAGGAATAAAAAATACAAAAAAATACAAATAGGTGGGTAAGGAATGACAATATACAAATTGACAATGTATGGCAGGTATATTAAAAAGAGCATTTATGTATGTACATGTATATTATGTGGAAAAATTGTAACTGTACGCTAAGTATGTGTGTTTGGATAAATAAGTGTATGTGTATATAAATATAAATATAAGTAGTATAGTGTGTTCCATGTATGTACATGTATATTATGTGCAAAAGATTTACGTGTACGCTAAGTATGTGTGTTGGATAAAAAGTGTAGTGTATATAAATATAAATAGTGTAGTGTGTCCCACAGTTATTATCAGCTGTTCATAAGATGGATTGCCTGAGGGAAGAAACTGTTCCTGTGTCTGGTCGTTCTGGTGCTCAGTGCTCTGTAGCGTCGACCAGATGGCAACAGTTCAAAGAGGGAGTGTGCTGGATGTGAGGGGTCCAGAGTGATTTTAACAGCCCTTTTGCTCACTCTGGATAAGTACAGTTCTTGAATAGATGGGAGGGTTGTACCGATAATTCGCTCAGCAGTCCGGACTACCCTCTGTAGTCTTCTGAGGTCCGATTTAGAAGCTGAGCTGAACCAGACAGTTACTGAAGTGCAGAGGATGGATTCGATGATGGTGGAGTAGAACTGTTTCAGCAGCTCCTGTGGCAGGTTAAACTTCCTCAGCTGGCGAAGGAAGTACAACCTCTGCTGGGCCTTTTTCACAATGGAGTCAATGTGAATGTCCCACTTCAGGTCCTGAGAGATAGTGGTGCCCAGGAACCTGAATGACTCCACTGCAGTCACAGTGCTGTTCATGATGGTGAGTGGGGGGAGTGCAGGGGGGTTTCTCCTGAAGTCCACGATCATCTCCACTGTTTTGAGCGTGTTAAGCTCCAGGTTGTTGAGACTGCACCAGACAGCCAGCTCTTTAACCTCCTGTCTGTAAGCAGACTCGTCACCGTCCTGAATGAGGCCGATGAGTGTGGTGTCATCTGCAAACTTCAGGAGCTTGACAGAGGGGTCCTTAGATGTGCAGTCATTAGTGTACAGGGAGAAGAGCAGTGGGGAGAGAACACAGCCCTGGGGAGCTCCGGTGCTGATTGTACGGGTGCTGGATGTGTATTTTCCCAGCCTCACTAGCTGCTGCCTGTCTGTCAGGAAGCTGTTGATCCACTGACAGACGGAGGTGGGCACGGAGAGCTGAGTTAGTTTGGGCAGGAGGAGGTTTGGGATGATCGTGTTGAAGGCAGAACTGAAGTCCACAAACAGGATCCTCACATAGGTCCCCGGTCTGTCTAGGTGTTGCAGAACATAATGCAGTCCGATGTTTACTGCATCGTCCACAGACCTGTTTGCTCTGTAGGCAAACTGAAGAGGATCCAGCAAGGGTCCAGTAATGTCCTTCAGGTGGGCCAGCACCAGTTTTTCAAATGACTTCATGACTACAGACGTTAGAGCCACAGGCCTGTAGTCATTTAGTCCTGTAATTTTGGATTTCTTTGGGATGGGGATGATGGTGGAGCGTTTGAAGCATGAAGGGACTTCGCACAGCTCCAGCGATCTGTTGAAGATCTTTGTGAAGATGGGGGCCAGCTGGTCAGCACAGGATTTCAGACAGGCTGGTGTAACACAATCTGGGCCTGGTGCTTTTTTCCTTTTCTGCTTCCTGAAGACCTGGCGCACCGCATCCTCGCTGATCTGTATTGCAGGTGTGGGGGAGAGGGGGGATGCAGGAGGTGTGAATGGTGAGAGCGCTTGATTGGAGAGGTGTTCAGGGTGGGTTGCAGGAGTTGTGAGTGGTGTGAACAGTTGTTTGGAGAGGCATTCAGGGTTGGTTGCAGGAGTTGTGAATGGTGAGAGCGGTTTATTGGAGAGGTGATCAGGATGGGTTGCAGGAGCTGTTAATGGTGTGAACGGTTGTGTGGAGAGGCATTCAGGGTTGGTTGCAGGAGCTGTGAATGGTGTGAACGTTTGTTTGGAGAGGCATTCAGGGTTGGTTGCAGGAGTTGTTATTGGTGTGAACGGTTGTGTGGAGAGGTGTTCAGGGCAGGTGATGGGTGTTCTTTCAAACCTGCAGTAAAACTCGTTCAGATCGTCTGCCAGTCGTTGATTTTCCACAGTGCTGGGGGGTGGTGTCTTGTAATTGGTGATCTTCTTTAGGCTTTTCCACACTGATGCGGAGTCGTTCGAAGTGAACTGAGTCCTTATTTTTTCAGAATAATTCCTCTTTGCCACTTTGATCTCCTTTTCCAGTGTGTATTTAGCCTGTTTATACAAGACATTGTCCCCCTTCACGTAAGCATCTTCTTTGGCCTGACGGAGCTGTCTGAGTTTTGCAGTGAACCACAGTTTGTCATTGTTGTAATTTAGTTGAGTCTTGGTAGGAATACACATATCCTCACAGAAACTGATATATGATGTTACGGTCTCTGTGAGTTCATCCAGATCGGTGGCAGCAGCTTCAAAAACACTCCAATCAGTGAGGTCAAAACAAGATTGTAAATCCTGCTCTGCTTCATTAGTCCATCTTTTTACAGTCCTTAATACAGGTTTAGCTGATTTTAGTTTCTGCCTGTAGGTCGGTATAAGATGAACCAGAAGGTGATCAGAATGTCCCAAAGCTGCTCGTGGAACAGAGTGAAATGCATCCTTTATTGTTGTGTAACAGTGATCCAATATATTACTGTCTCTTGTGGGACAAGTAACATGCTGTCTGTATTTTGGCAGTTCACGGGAGAGATTGGCTTTATTAAAGTCCCCAAGAATGATTAAAACAGAGTCTGGGTGTTGTTGTTCTGTCTCTGTGATCTGGTCAGCGAGTTTCTGTAAAGCTGAGCTCACGTGCGCTTGAGGAGGGATGTAAACACTCACCAGAATGAACGAATGAAACTCCCGCGGCGAATAGAACGGCTTGCAGTTAATGAAGAGCGTTTCGAGATTTGAGCAGCACGTCTTCTTTAACACAGTTACATCTGTACACCACCGTTCATTGATGTAAAAGCATGTCCCGCCGCCGCGCGATTTCCCCGTTGATTCTGCGTCGCGATCCGCTCTAAACAGCTGAAAGTCCGGCAGATGGAGCGCGCTGTCCGGTATGGTGTCATTCAGCCAAGTTTCCGTGAAACACAGAGCAGCAGAGTGGGAGAAATCTTGACTATGTCATGTCATGTCATGACTATGACTGCTGATTTTGTATAGAGGGGATTTTGTGTGTGTGTGTGTTCTATGTTTAGTCATTTATCATGACTTACTTGAGCCAGAAACATTCCAGTCCTTGCAGACTTTTATCTGAACATCACTGCTTAGAGATATCTTGATTCGCCCACTGTGTGCATGGTTGTCAAACTTGATCTGTAATCGAACGCAGCAGATTAACCACTTTATCAAATCAACTTTAACCTGTCCAATAGAAACTCCAGCTCTGAGTCAGACATCCCACTCTTAACACTGAGAAATAAAGAACTGGAGAGCTTGTGACGTCTTCATGTGACAAGCCTTTATTAACCAATCCTGGAAACTGTGTGGTTATGGCAAGTACATGGACTTTTGGAAATATGCTTTTTGAAACCTAAAGCAGAAGCAGCTGCCTTTCGACGTGAAGCGAACAGAGAATTAAGAGTTTATAGCTCATAGACTGTTAGGTTTGTAGTAAGTTGACATGTACTTGCAAAGTTAGGTAGTAAATGGGTGTTTTTATCTGACAACATCTTAAAGACACGTATGTGTGAAATTGAACACTTACATTAATGGCAAAGTCATAACAGTCTGGTAACTCTTTATGATGCACTGTTTGAAGGTTAATAGCCTTTACTTTGAGATAGATGTTTACTGCTAACAACCTGGAAATGAACCACAAAAATTAAGCAAACTCAATGAATTCAATTAAACGGATGACTGATTTAAAAATAAATGCAATGCACACACCTTTGGAAATCTAAAGTGAGGTTCATGTCATTTTCCAAACCATCCTTCTTGTAGTGTGAAAACGGGTAAATAGAAAGACATTCTGCAAATGAAGTAAATAAGCAACTAACAAAAAGCTATAAATCCTAAGAAAATTATATAATATTACAGCACATTTAACTTCTATCTCAAAAGTCTTTGGTTTTTCATCTTAACATGACAGAGGATGTTTACTATTTAGGAAACTGTGCGCACAAACTGTATCACTTCTGTCACTCTTCCCACATTAGATTGTACAGCTGTGTTATTATGACAAATGATGAAGTACCTGTCTCTACATGTGGATCAATATCAAAAGTCTCATTGGCTGGTAAAACATTAGCATGTCGATATAACTCTTGACAGATGGACAGAGGAGTGACCACGTCATCGATCCTCTCAAATGCATGATTATCAACCGTCAGGTCTTCAAGGTGTAGATACTAAAAAAACAATCAGACAATAAATCAGAGTAAAAGAGATTAAATCACGTCACTTCTGTGAAACTTAATATTTACTCCAGTGTAACCCAGCCGCATATGCTTGTTTTGCAAATTAACATGCATCTCATGATTTATATTTAGCAAACTCCACAGGTCTGTGCAAATCCTAATGGAAAAAAAGGATGATTTCAGCATTTTCCAACGTCACATTTGCATTCGTAGGAGAGGAAGTTTAGTTTCTTTTAAAATCCTATATTTTTCAGCTTATTTCAATGTTCCAGTGCACTGTACATTATAAATATGCACTGAAAAAACTGAAACACTGTCATTTATTTAAATTGATTTAATCAGATAATAATGATAAATCATGGTTTTCAGTTTAAACATTTTCTGTTTAGTGCGTCTAAAAGCAACCATGAATTTTTTACCACAGTAATTAATGTGGGTTTATTTATTTATTATAGATTTCTTTTAAATATTGTATTTTTAAAAGACATTGAGGTCTTTCAAAACCAATGTTCCCATCTTTAAGTGAACTAAATTAAACACTGAGTAACAAGATGTTTTTAGTTTATCTTGTGTAAACATTTGACTTCCATATTATGAGTAATTTAGCTTTTGTTTATGGTGAAATAAATTAAATTTTTATATTGCAGTAAATTTATATTACTTGTATCTAAAGAAAACAAAATTATGTTTATGGTCTTTATTATAAATAATCTTCTTACTTTGTATAAATGTAAATTGTTGTCTTTGGGAAAATAATTCTTTTTGATTGATATTAAATCAAAATTTAGGTTTTGAACCAAACCATAAATTTACTTCGAGGAAATATTTTCTGTAACAAAATAGTTTTTTTTTTTTAGTTTCCTACTTACCTTATTGATTATGTACAGGATGTGGTCACGAACCTCGTGTCTTGTGTACAAGGCATAATCTTTATTTCTGTCCTGGTAATTTTTCAGGAAAAAATGTTTGAAGGTGATGATATTCCCTTCTTTGAAGGTGACCATCATCTCATTGCTCAATCCAAAAGAAACTAACTGTGGAACAAATACAACACGCAGACGGATCATAATTTTATAAACAATATCATCAAGAACTGCTTATCTAGACTTACAAATTGACAGTAAATGAAGTGTGAAATTGAGCTTGTTTAGAAATAAGACACATGGTCACGCTCATATTTCCAGTTTTACGAAACAATTGAAATCTAAGGATGGTGAGACACATGAGGAACTATGCATATCAAGTGTAATACACTCTGAAAATGAAATGATTTTTTAAATGAAAGGTTATTGAATTAAAAGTAATCTGTCAAACTTAAAACTTTCTCTTGATGTGGCAGACTAAAGTTAACATACTACTAAAAAAACAACTGATTACAGTAATATTTAGAATAATGTGGAATTCAGCATTAAACTAATTTACATTGACCATTCAAAATGCAGTAGTTCTGGCCTAAATCACATACCTGGAAGGTAATAATGGCAATCTTGAGTATCTGCAGCATCATTTTCCATGGCTTCCGACCTCTGGCTCTGTACTTCTGGCATGGACTCATGAAGAAATATTTCAGTTTTCTCCTGAAGTTTTCCACAGTCTGAGGGTCCACATGTGATTTAGCTGTTCTGTGACATGGCAGGTGATTATTTGAACGACTAGACAAAAAATGCTCTCCGTCAGACATTGTGCCAGCTCACTCTGAAATCAGGACGACGGACTGACTCGGCATTTAACACACACAGGGATTTTTTGAGGAACTGAAGCTGTTGTCTCACAGTTTTTTTTTAAAACTGGTATAACCAGAGCTCATCTTCAAGTTGAAGTGCTGCCAAAAGTTCTATTAGATAATTTCAAACCATTTCTGAGCAGGTTGTGCAGCATTCATTCACTTCATTTGTCTGCCACTATTTATGGGTGTGGATGTAAGGTATAAAAAATTAAGAAAATGCTGCAGTAACTACATATCTCATCTTTAAATGAGAGGTAAATAATTCCTGGTTATCTAGCCCCATGTTTAACATTGCTCATAATTTACACAGGGTTAACAATTAATAATAGGCTCCCGTGTTGAATAGATTTTCACACATTCCTAAACTGAGGGTTAATGTTCTTATTTGCATATTTATGGTGTCAGTGTCATTGAATGGAGAAACGCAGCACGTGACCTGTTTATGTAACAACAGAACGTTTATAGAATTCATTATAAACGTGACGCTGTCTACACTGGATTTGGCGCGACATTTCGAATCTCCGACAGAAAACTGCTGCTGTTCTATTTATGACGTAGCCTATTGACACGCATTTGAATTTTTTAACGGTTGCTTTGTCGCGTCTAGTGTAGACACCTGCTCTAGCATTGGGCCTGGTATAGGCTGTGTGGCCGACTGTATGGACGGACTGGAAGGTAAGAATCAAGCGGTCTTTTCTTCACGACACGCGAGGTTTCCGTCACTGTCCAATGCATGCGAATAGCATACTAGCATTGAAACCAATTAAAGCTGTTGAAAATGTCTAAAACATTATGAAACTGCATTATTTCACACTTTTCACGTTTGGCACCGTGTGAAAAAAGCGGAGCTGATCCTGCTTTTAAGAAACGTGCCTTTAAGTGCAGTAATAAAGACAGAACAACGATATAATAACCCCGGGTTAAATGGAACGTGAAAAGACCTGTATCATTTTAAACTTGCTTTTCAATTCATCATGTTGTTTTTAAAACCTAACGTCATGGGCGTGGTAGTGGGGGGAAAAGTGGACCTGACTACTTTTTTTTGTACATTTTTTATTTTTTTGTAGCCTAATTCGAATTCATTAATTCGCCCTCCAATTGATGTCATTATTCATTTCAAAATATATTGATAACACCAACTGAGAGAATAAACTCAGTGCCAGACACTCTGGACCTGGACCCCCAACCCCCCCCAACAAAAAATGGTTTAGTCCGCCCATAGACGGCAGCCGGTGGCAAACAAGTAACGCAATGAGTCTTGAGCGGTCTAGAGCCTAGGAGCCTGATCATGCTGCGCAAAAAAAAGCCCAAATCGGGTTTTCAAAAAAAAAAAATAAAGACAGAAAGGAAAAAGAAAGGAGGCAGAATGAGGGGAAGCAGCTGATGACTGCTTTCTTTCCAAAAGGTGAACTGAGTTTGCTTGTTATGCACCTACATCCAATTAAAGTTAACGTAGTCAACTCCAGACAGCTGCTGCTAATGTATGCTAATGTTAAATCTTAAGCTTTGTTTGTCAACCAGGCTGCTTGTTGCTGTAAGTAAATTATGGGCCAGGCCTAACGTCAGGTTGCCAACATTAACCACTTTCAGAAACAGTGCTTTGATTAAAAGCTATAGTCAATGCTCAATAAATTCATGATGTTATCAAAGCCAATGAATAGGGTTGCAAAATTCTGGGAATTTTCAAAGTTGGAAAATTTCCATGGGAGTTAACTGGAATATAAGGGAATTAATTTAATTTACAAAACTGAAAGGTTATTCCTTTATAGTTGACTTTTTTTTTTTCATTATGGCAGGCTTAGCTTATTCGATTAGTTTCTGAGGGTACAGTTGTCTCGTGTTCTCCTGTTCAAAAATAAATGTTTTTAATTTAAAACTTGCATCAGTATCATGGATCAAAATGTTAGTACACAAACGAACCCGATGTAGCCTAAGGTTTAAAGGTATTTGAGCACAAGTAGGCCAAATGCATCAATTCAGGTGGTGAATGAAAGAACCAGTCATTACTATAATCTGATTTGATTATAGATTTAAACACTATTTATACTTGTTTATATTCAAATAATAAAAAAAAATTCATTCAAAATTGAATTTTCATTTTGCTAACCCGCATCGTACAATGCCATGTGTAGGGGGCCCACTGACATTGAGAGTATACAGGGCCCAGAATTTGGTGCTACGCCCCTGCCTAACGTTGACTGAAATGTCCCAAGCAAGTCTAGCGGCAAAAACCAATTTTCAGAATTCCCAGCTGACAGTTTCATAAAATAGTTTTGACAGTCCATAAAAAAACGTAAGCATAGTTCTTTCTTACTTAAGTGTAGTTAACGTTTAAGGTGTTTTAACATATTTTAGTATTTGTGTCGAACAAGTGTAGTACAAAGAAAACATCGATTGATGTTTGAAGTTCATGTGACTATGAGATTAAATTAATGTCCTTGAAGAGTAAAGTCAGTCAAATGAATACACATGCACAGATCAATCGGTTATAATTATCAAACTTGAGACCCCTATATAGAATTTGTATGGAATCAATTGATCAAATGAAGTGTTATATTAGGCGGAGTACTTTACATATAAAGGACTTGCATTGAACCCTTACATTCCCATACTTCAAACTCATTAGCAGTTAAAGTGGGAATTTTTTTCAGAAAGTTACACAGGAAATCCACATTGTTGTATGCATTTAATAATGTCAGTACATAGTAGTTATAGCCAACTAATATAGTGTGACCAATTAAGTTATACACTTTATAGGCTACTATAAGCTGATGATAGGTAACTATATATGACTATATAAAATGTTTAACAAAATATAAACACCATGAAAATCATAATTATTATAGGCTAGGATCATTTACAGTAATGCACTGTAAAAACTGCTAAGGTTCCAGAATGAAACCAAGATAACAATTTGCTCTCAATTTGTTTGGGTAGATTTAATCACATGTAAAATCCACCCATTTAACAGCACATTACCTAAAGTCTTACCTTTTCAATAAGTTACACAACTGTTTACTTGTAAAAGTGAGTAATAGAAACTCTTTGACTTTTACTGTATATTTAAAACACTTTCTGTAGTCAGAACAGCAATTTTTTGCAGTGAACTCTACACTGATGTTATCACAGCATTATTGCTCATTGAGTGGAACAACATACTATACAACTTAAATCATGGATCCACCCACTTAACTTAACCACAAGCTTTACTCTTCAGCACAATGGTAACCACAAAAACACAATATAGAAACTCTTTAAATGTCAGCATAACAGCAGTAAACACCAACAGGGTTTTCCCTTTACTCAGAATAACGCATTTTACTCTCCTATCACTTAAGTAACATTTAACTGTTCCGATCCAGCCCTGTGCAAAGCATGCAGGGACACAAAAATCCACTGCCCAGTTTAACTCTACAAAAAAAAAAAAAAAACTAAAGCACTTTACTTGAAGCCTTAGATTTAATGCATAAATTACGCCTTATAATGCACCTTATAATGCATTGTATTATTTCATAAATAATGGTAACCACAGTTACAAAGCTTTTCTCTTCATTGTTACACCTTCAGAAAGTATAACACATGACAAACAAGTCTTCAAATATTATAATCCGTGCAGTCAAACGATTAATCGCTTCCAAAAAAGTTTTTGTTTATATTATATATGTGTGTGTACTGTGTTTATTTATTATAATACACACACATATATATGTATATATTTCAGAAAAATGTTGTTTACATATTAAATATGTATTTAGAATGTATATTATGAATATAAATATAGACATGTAAATACTTTCAAACTATATACTGTATGCATTTGTATTTAAATATACACCGAACACACACATATATTATGGAGAAAAATAAGCTTATTTGGATTTGACAGCACAAATTATAATGCATTTTAACTTGGTTCCAATTAATTATGAAATTACATTATGCATTAAAAGATACATTATGAATCCATTTTAATGCATTATAAATAAATGCTTTAAGTAAAGTGTTAACTAAATGAAGAAAAATTCAGTTCTACATGATTGGAGACATTTAAAGTAAGGAGAAACAAAATGTTCAGCATAAACTCGTTTTAATTAAGCACATTTAACAAGCAAAAAAAAGATTAGCAGTGTGACAGTGCTGGTGAGAGACATTTGTTTTGGAGAATGTTCTGCATCTCACGCATTGATGGAATGCAGGAGATTACGCCCAAAGGCTGTGCTACGACATGTGAGACATCGGAGACAGAGAACGTGAGCGCAGCGGCTGGAAGTTAGCATCCCCACTACTTCCTGTACTTCCACAAACAGCAGCATCTATATCCTGGTTGTCCATATCGGGCTCCTCGGGCAGCGGTGGAGCTCCAGGGTCTCCAGGTTTAGGCAGACTTGATGAGATGTTGGAGGACACGTTCATGCTCCCAGCGCCGCCGCAGACTGACACCGCCTCGTTCCCTCGACCCGAGCCGTAAAGCAGGTTAAAGGATCCCGTAGCCACAGAGGATGACGAACTTCCTTCCCCTTCTGGATGATAGCATATAGTAGAGTACTTTTCATAGTCCGGGTCCATTTTGGAGAAGTCATTGGTTGCTCCTTTTGTACTTGAATAACATGAATTTGCAGAGGACCCTGCTGCAAAAAAAAAACACTGATCAGAAGAAACCAAGAAACTAATTATAAACACTTACGCTCATCAAATTGATGAATGTTACTTAAAGTCACTGGACAACTTATTATTACCATACCCACTGTCTCCAGAAAGCTTTGGAAGTCAAGGGTGATATATTATATTATTATAACAATAGCATATACTGTATATAAAAAATAAAACAAAATCTTATAAAACTAATGTTTAAATGTATTACTCTCTTCAAAGTAAGTGGCTAAGATGGCTGAAGGCAGGTGTGGAGTTCTAATCACACTTTGCATCTTCACACTATTTTATACGTTTTTATGGCATTTTAATGAAGTAGAAAATGTTTTTTTTACTTTAAACAATGAAATTCAGCAATCTACCTCAGGATATAAACATCTTGGTTTTGGAAAGAACGTTATCTACACGCTGATCTATCGCCCTTGGACCACATGTTCTAGAAAATCAAGTCGCTTCAAGACACTTGAGTGATTTGTTAATCATTTTAATGTGTTTGCTGGTGTCGGGAGACATACATCAATGTCCAGGGCCGGGGTCATGTGAAGGTGGTGAAGGAGTTAACGCGATTTTTGTCGAGGAGAATCGTTGGAACATGGCTATGGAGCAATGTCGGCGTTCGGAAGTTGTGACTGCATGGAACCTGATGGCGGATCAGTGGAGTGATTTGCATCCTTGTCATGAAACACGAGATGTGTATCAAACGGACTATGGTGTGTCTGAATTTTTTTCGATCACGGAGAAAGAAGGAATGAAACAGAGGAGCCAATTGACTAAATCTTCTGTGAAGGATGAGGAAGAAACGCTACTCAAGGATGCGAGGACGTCCTCGTTAAGCGATTACAGAACTTTTAGATCAATGAAAGGTTTGCATATGGCTCACCTCAACGTCAGAAGTCTTCTTCCAAAGATAAGTGAACTACGATATTTTTGTCAAGAATCTAAAGTGGCGTTGTTTAGTTGCAGCGAAACATGGCTTGATGATTCAATATTGGATGCAGAGATTCAAATTGAAAATTATTGTTTGTTCAGAAGAGATCGAAATCGGAAAGGAGGTGGTGTATGTGCATATGTAAGGTCAGATTTGGTGTGTAATGTGAGAAGTGATTTTATAAACTCTACAGTGGAGGCGATTTGGCTTGAAGTTTTGTTGCCAAAGAGTAAACCAATTTTGGTTGGTATCTGTTATCGTCCTCCGGATCAAAGTGATTTTTATGAGAGTCTGGATGAGGTCTTAAATAGGTCTAATTATGTTTTAGGTCTAGAATTGCTTATTCTGGGCGATTTAAACACAGATATGTTGAAGAAAGATTCATCAGTGTTTAAGCAGTTCAGTTCATTTTGTAAATCATATGCATTGAATCAAATTATCAGTGACCCAACCAGAATTACTTCTAAAAGCAGTACAATTATTGATGTTATATTGGTTTCAGACATTTCTAGGATACATGAAAGTGGTGTTTTGGAGCTTGGTTTAAGTGATCACAATATGGTATATGTTTTTAGGAAATTAAAGAGAGAGGCTATTAGACATCATAATACATTAAAAATTAGATCGCTTAAAAGATACAGTCCACAAGTTTTTGTAGATGAACTTAGCAAGGCTAATTGGGAAGAAGTGATGCAGTTTGATGATGTGGATACAATTTGGGACAGGTTTAAAAAGTTATTTGTGCAAGTTTTGAATAAAGTTGCACCTTGCAAAGAAATAAGAATTAAGCAAAGAACAGAACCCTGGATGACAGATAGTATTTTAAAAGATATCAAGGAACGTAATAATAGCTTAAAATTATTCAAAAAAGTTGGAAATAAAGATAATTATAACAAATTTAAATGTAAAAGAAATGAGATAAGATGCAAGATTAAAGAGGCCAAAAAAATGTTTTTGATGAATGAAATCAGGGAAGCTAAACAAGACTCTAAAAAACTATGGCGAATCTTGGGTGGTTTAGGCTATCGGCAAAAGGTTAAAGGTAAAGATTCAAAAATCAGTCTCAAAATTAATGGTCAATTGATGACAGATCAGAAAAAGGTAGCTAATTGTTTAAATTAGTTTTTTACTACGGTGGGCGATAATTTAGTAAAAGAGCTTCCAGCAAAATCAGATTTATATGATGATAATTTGGTTAAAGAATATTATGACAAATGTGGTGTTGCCTTAGGAGGTTTTTCATTTAACAAAGTAAAAGAGGCGACAGTTTATAAGAAACTAAGTGAATTGAAGTGCAATAAAGCCACAGGGTTAGATAATATTCCGGCCAAGTTTATTAAAGATGCTGCTAATTTTATAACTCCTATGGTTACTCACATTTTAAATCTCTCTATCTGCCAGAATAAGGTACCGGCCGAATTTAAACAAGCTAAAATTTTTCCCCTGTTCAAAAAAGGGAGTAGGCTAGAGTGTAATAATTATAGGCCTGTGTCAATCCTGTCTTCGTTATCTAAAATTTTTGAAAGAATTTTATTTGACCAAATTGAAGAATATTTTTCCAATTTTAGTATTTTATATGAATTTCAGTCTGGATTCCACTGAGTCAACTATTCTATATTTGACGGATCATATAAAGAAAGGAATAGATAAAGGTAAATTAAGTGGGATGGTACTGCTCGATTTACGAAAAGCCTTCGACACAGTTGACCATAGTATTCTGTTGCTGAAATTAAATGCTATGGGTTTTGACTCTAATTCATGTAAATGGATCAAATCCTATCTTACGAACAGGTGTCAAATGGTCGATGTAAATGGAGTGTGCTCAGACTTTTTGCCGATCACTAGTGGAGTACCTCAAGGTAGTGTATTAGGGCCCTTACTTTTTTTAATTTATATAAATGATTTAAAGATGGCTTGTTCTAGCCACTTCTCATTATATGCGGATGATGCCATAATAATAGTTACTGATGAAAATAAAGAAACAATAGAAAGCAAGTTAAGTAGAGAAATTGTAGAAATGTCTAATTGGTGTTTTCAAAATAAGCTATTTTTACACTTAGGGAAGACTGAGGTTATTTTATTCGGTTCTGCTGCAAAGTTGAAGAAATGTCCCAACTCAGAAATAAGGGAGGGAGATGAGTATTTTACTTTTAAACAAGAAGTGAAATTTTTGGGATGTGTTCTTGATAACAAAATGACTGGAGATAGCATGGCAGCTGTAGCTTTATCAAAAATAAATAATCGAATAAATTTTTTAGCAAGACAGGCTGCTTATTTAGATAAACAAACAATGACAATGTTAGCTGGTGCATTAGTGCAACCTCATTTCGACTACGCAGTAACTTTTTGGTACAGTGGCTCTAAAAAACATGTTAAAAATAAATTACAGACTGCACAGAACAGGTTGTGCACAATCGTTTTGGGGTTGCATCCTCGTATGCATCTTAACAATAACCATTTCAGGGAATTGGGTATTTTAAAAGTGGATAAAAGAGTAATGTTTATTAAAATTATGATGGTGTACAAAATAATTCAGAGAACTGTTCCTAAATACTTGTGTGATTACTATGTTTTTGTGAGAGATGTACATTGTATCTTTACAAGGGCAAGGATAAATAATATATATCTGTACCGGTTTAAAAGTGTAGTTGGGAAAAATTCATTTTTGTACTCAAGTGCAGTTGCTTGGAACGAATTGCCTGATCATATAAAACAATTACAGGAAGCATGGCCCTTTAGAAGTGAAGTTAAAAAATGGCTTTCCAATTAGGATGCCTTAGGAATTTGTAAAGTGTGAGTTGCTTGTTATTTGATTTTATTCCCATTTGAACTGTTCGTTTCATTTTATGCATGTAGAGGACCACAATGGAAATAAGTCTGAGGCTTTTTTGTGTATTTTATCCTCAACAAATTGTATTCAATGTATATGAACTGCCTCTGGCATGATTGTATAAGTTAATGATTATTGTTGAAATAGATCAAATCAAATCAAAAAGAAAGATAAAGAGGCAGAGAGACAGTATGTGTCTTATTTTCCAGTATTGGACAATAAATGGATGATCTTTTAAGCAATAAACAACAATTTAATTTGGTGAGAGCTCTAATCTATTAATAATGAAGAATATTTTGTCCATGTTTACTTCTGATATTAATATGTGACCCCTTAAGTCGCTGGGGTATATTTGTAGCAATAGCCAACAATACACTGTATGGGTCAAAA
Source organism: Carassius carassius (assembly GCF_963082965.1). NCBI lineage: Eukaryota > Metazoa > Chordata > Actinopteri > Cypriniformes > Cyprinidae > Carassius > Carassius carassius. Next base: position 31,144,588 of record NC_081774.1, read on the forward strand.
TTATAGATTTTTCTTTTATGCCAAAAATCATTAGAATATTAAGTAAAGAGGTTAAGTAAAAGTAAAAAAAAGTAAAAGGTGTTCCTGTGGCTCAGTGGTAGAGCATTGTGTTAGCAGCGCAAGGTTGTGGGTTCGATTCCCAGGGAGCACGTGTTAGGTAAAAAATGTTAACCTGAATGCACTGTAAGTTGCTTTGGATAAAAGCGTCTGATAATTGCATAAATGTAAATGTAAAGATCATGTTCCATGAAGATATTTTGTAAATCTACTGTAAATATATAAAAACTTAATTTTTGATCAGTAATATGTAGGCTTGGGTATCGAGTATCGAGAATCGATTGGAACCGGGACTAGCTTTGCGATTTTCCCGGAATCGTTAAAAAGTTTAAATTTCGATTCCTAGTTTCGATTCCTAGTCCGCCGACCAGAAGAAGAAGAAACCGCTGAACACCAACAAAGAAGCGTACACCAGAAGTGTTCGCATAATCGAGTGAGTTTAAGTGTGGTTTCACTTTCCTAAACAGAAAGAAATCTTGGCAAAATGCAACATTTGCATTAAGATTGTTTCGTGGGAGGGTGGACGTTGAACATGATAATGCACCTCCGAGTTCATGCAGTAGAAATAAATATGTGCCCCGTCTTTGACGTGCTGCGCCGACCGTCCTCCGCTGCCTCTTTGTTTCTCCTGTTTATGCGTTCAAGCTTCTTCTACACCACAGCAGGAGATAATAAAGTTATCTGTCCAGAACGCTCACGCATCCTGCCTGAGAAGGCAGATATGATAATTTTCCTAAACAAGAACTGTTTCTGATTTTATACTGTACCTGCTGCTAATCTGGGTTTTACAAGTTGTTTCTTATCGTAAGACCCTATGATTTCCGCGATGCAGAAAATGCGGACGGAATCGCGGAATCCAGTCATAAAAACGGAATTTACAGTTTAACGCGGAATGTCAGATAATTTGCCAACTTTTGAATGAATTAATCAGAGGTTGGTCATTGCACTTACATCAAATAGCGATATGGACTAGTATCTGTAAATATTAAGCCGGAAAAGTCTATTTAAATATGAATCCTGCATGTTCTGCGTGTCTGTGTTAATGAATGGCGCAGAAGCGCGTCGTCATTCATCACACACACGGAAGCGCACGTGACGCTCGTGGTGATTTCAGAGTCTGTCGTCTCTCTAAATAAGTACAATAAAAAAAAGTTTAAAGTTCATAGGATTAAAATTGATGAAAAAGGTCAGACTATTTCCTTCAGAAAGACCGTTGGTTAGCTAGATCATTTAAAATATCCTAAACTTTTTTTGACCCTGCCTCTTAAAAGAATCGGAATCGAGAATCGTTAGGAACTGGAATCGAAACAAGGAATCGAAATCAGAATCGGAATCGTTCAAATTCAAACGATACCCAACCCTAGTAATATGCATTGCTAAGAACCTAATTTGGACAACTTTTCTTAATATTTTGATTGTTATTATTTTTCTGTTCTTTTTTGCACCCTCAGATTTCAGATTTTCAAATAGTTGTATCTTGGTCAAATATTATCCTCCTAGCAAACCAAACATCAATGGAAAGCTTATTTATTCAGCTGTCAGATGTAAAAAAAAAAAAAAAAAACCTTTGAGCTTTTCCTCAATTTAGATATTTTGCATTTCTTGCATGGTTGATAATTAACCATAATGTTAGCCATTTGTCAGGGGCTGTTTAAGTCTTAAAGGAGATGTAGCAATACAAGTATACAAATAAAAAACAGAACCCCTTTAATTAACATGGGCTCTTTTTCACCTTTTAAAGCTTCCAGTCGCTCATTTTTCACGCGCTGCACCTCATCAGTGATCTTTGCGATGATGAAGTTGAGAGTTCGGCCCCATTTGATGGACTCTATGAGCATGTCTAGACCCCGGGGGTTTTCTGCCAGGATATCCAGCAGCTTGCTGGTGCGTCTCCCTCTCGTGGTTCTGCAGCTGATCTCCTCTGTATCATCTCTGGTCAGGATTTTCTTCGAGCGCAAGTAATCAAAGTGCCGCTCTGCGATGATCTTATCTACCAGGTATGGGCGTAACCTCTCTATGGCCTACGGTGAAAAGAAACATGTAGACAAAATATTTAGAGGTGAGCAGTTTTTTTTATTTTTTATTTTTAAAGGAAGTCTGTTTCCACCACAGGATAAAAAATTTAAAAAGTAGTTTTGTTTATTTTCCATGATACATATTACTTAACATATAATGTAAAAGACTTGAACGGTCATATCAAATGGAAAAATGGCTCTGCTGTAGGTTTTACTGACCCTCTGACTTCCATAGCTTGGAAACAAACAAACAGCAACAACAACAACAACAACAACAAAAAAAACATAATGAAAGTCAATGACTACCAGAAACTGAATGGTTACCCACATTTTTTACATATCTCCTTTTTTGATTTAACTGAAGAAAGAAAGCCTTCGTATGCATGAAAGTTGAAGTGTGTACTTTATAGTAAGATGCTTTTTGTAGATTATCCACATCCCAGAAACAGATTCCTCGGTAATTAGAGTGTATAAAAACTTAATGATCTGCCTCCAGAGAAGTATTTAATGATTGCAATCAGTCGTTGACATGTAGCGGTTCGATCGGGTTTACGGTCAGCGGATCAACAGAGAACTGGCACCACTTTCGCTTCCACCTCAATACAACGCATCATCTGACAACCCCACTTCACACACACACTCACACGCACACACGGCATCTCTGATCTGTTCAAACCACATTCATACACAAGAGACCTACTTCCTTCTTTATATCGGCCATTTCGTCCTCCGTCAGGTGAGTAACATCCATCCTGTTGTCTGCTTTTCACCTTTTTTGCAGTTTCAACTGGTTACGGTAAGAAAATATGACTACAAACTCAATTTTAAAGACGGGAAACTCATGAAAAGACTAGACTTTTTGAACATGCGATGGCGAAGCTTGAACTGAGTTTTAACCGAACTATCTAATAGTTCTCTTAAAGTAAATGGGAACTACCGGATCTCAGACTTCCTTATTTGATGCATGCTTAGGCGCTCTTACGTCACAATGCACGCGCATCATCACCCTCCAGCGCTCTATGGAGGAGTATACAGTATATCACACTAGTTATGTACGATTGATTCCGCGACATTTCACCGAGCTGAAACTGAAGGACCCACCCAGAACTGTTTACAGGTCAGTGTGTGTAACATCTTCATACCTTTGGTGTGTTTCTGCACATCATGAATCTTATGAAGACTCGTTTGAAGATTTTTCCGATACTCCTGATTATAACCTGTTCCTTTTATTCTGTATTTCAAGATTCTTTATTTGTTTATTTAAATACTTGGAATATGGCAGTTAGTTTGCTTTTTTTTTTTTTTTTTTTTTTAGATGTCGTTGTTACAGTGTAATTCTGTATTTACTAAAGGGTTAGTTGCTTATAATTATGCTGATTGATTGTTGTGGCTGGATAAAGTAGCAGAACTCACTAAAGATTGAGAGTTAGGGTAACAGTGTCTTTCATTTACACACACTGTTCATTGTCTTTTTCAGGATGTTCAACTCATTGTTTACTTTGAGAATTGATAAAAAATACATTGCTATTAAAATTGCTTAATGTATTTTAAAAATAATTCTGCATAAGTGTTATGGTGGTTTCTTTACATTATAATTGTACTTTATATATATATATATATATATATATTTATTTATTTTTATTTTTTTTACATTTTAATAGATGCTTAAGCGTTTATGCAAATATGATGCAAAAGTTCAGATGACGACACAATGTAAAAATCATTTAAAGAAACTGTCCAGAGGACAATAGGCTCCCTCTGCTGGGCTTTGATTCATTACAATGTTTTTTTTTTTTTTTTACCTTCATCATCACCATCTCTCACAGGCTGCTGCAATCAATCAGTCAAAAACTCTTTCACATCTTTCCATATAATATAATAAATGGCACCAATAGGACAAATAATAATTTCAGAATAGTCCTATTCATTATAGCTTGTTAATCATTAAGTGGCTCTTGTGGTAGCGTTGGGGTACATTTATCAAACACTCATTGTATTATTTTATAATTCCGTTCAGTTTTCTGATTTGGTTTATTTTGGCACTGGACAGTGAAGATTTCAGTATTATGGCAGAAATATTAAAGAAGTACATCTGCAAATATACAAGGACTTTTATTTAAGTGTGGTTAAGTAGGATACTTACAGGTTAGCACCTTATTGTCACAGGCATGACATTTTTCGATAACACTTTATTGGAAGGTGTCCTTATTACACGTTACATGTACTAGCTATTATTATAACAATTACTTATGCATGCAAGTAAGCCCTAAACCAAAGCCTAACCATATAAGTACATGTAGTTAACTCATATTACTCAGTAATTAAATCTATTACACTAGAACAAGGACACCTTGAAATAAAGTGTAACCACTTTTTCATCACAACAAATTAAACGAGCACTGGGCCATTCTTAAAGGGTGAGTTCACCCATAAATGTAAATGACGTGATTGAATTACTCACCCTCATGTCGTTCCAAACCAGTAAGACCTTTAGTTCATCTTCAGAACACAAATTAAGATATTTTTTATTTAATCCGAAAGTTTACAAAAAGAATATTTCTTTTTTTTTGAGTGTGTAAAGAAAACCAAAATGACAACAAATGACAAGTTTCATTTTTGGGTGAGCTCTCCCTTTAACAAGGTTAAAGAGTAACTAAACCCTAAACCAACTTTTTTTAGTTAATGATCTATAAGAATGGGGCTTTATTAGTGCTGTTCATTGATTCGAGTAACTTTTTTGACATTTGAGTATAAAGTGTTTTAATTCTACAATATATGGTGTAAAAACGTGTGAGTACTGCCCTCTTCAGGTTGAACGGTGGCTACTGCAGTTGATTTTTCCTTTTGGATGTTTCCTTTTTGCAAGTGACGTAAGCGGTGGCAGGTGACATAAGCAGTTTCCAGCTCACCACGCCCCTTGGTACGAGCTACCACGCCCTTGGCAGTATAAAACCATCAAAATCACTGTAGTGAGTCAGGAGCTGGAATTGCGAGTATTGGTAACGACCAGGATAGACTATTATAGCATCTATTTAGCATAGCAATTATATAGTTATTTAGATCCTCAAGTTGCGTAGATTTATCTGTATTTAGTACAGTGGTCAGGATGGTACGGAGGTGTGTTGCTGGTTGCGACAGCACTGCTGGACTGCAGAGTTTACCAGCAGACTTTAAAATTAAGCGCCAGTGGTTGCATGCACTTGGCCTGGAAGACCGCAAGTTCCCACCCTAGGTTCGTCCCCTCTATCTCCGCTGTGATCTGCCCACTTTTCAGCATTTTTCAAATATTGTCAGTGGGTGGAGTCAGGCTCTGAGCAGGGGTTTAGTTACTTTAATGACATGCTTTATATTAGCCTTTCATTGCTGCACTAAACCGATCGAACACACAAACTGACTGGTTACATAAGCTTTTGCGCAGATGTTCGAGTCAACATGCACATGATTGAATCTGCAGCCATCTATGACGAATACACTTTCAATAATCACTTAGGATAGGGCTTTTCAGACTACTTGTCAGCCAAAGTTTAATTTAATTATTTTTTTTAAACCAATGGCACATTTGCATGTCTACTCCAAAAACATGTATTTTGTTTTTATCCATTTTTACGTTTTTGTTTTTTTTTCTTAATTAGAATGATTTTACACCGCTAATGTTATTAGAGATAAAATGGCATGATGTTTTCATAGGATTATCATGACCAAAATAATCAGTTATCAATATCACAATATTGTTAAAATGATTTAAAAAAATAAAATAATGGTTGGGTGACTTACAACATATTGTGTTATCTACTAACATGTACTATATGTACAAATGAATTCTGACAAAGAAACGGTTTATAAAATAATAAACCTAACTTTTACTAAGATAAGGTAATATCTGCTCCATTAACAGTTCTACATAGGCTATTTTAGTATTAAAGTGTTCAGATTTTTGGAATTAACATTTGTTTGTTTTCTATCTAACAGATTTGCAACAAAATGTTGGTCTTGTTTTCTCATTGGTCTGAACAAAAACATCAGACAGGCTGAATAACTGTAAATCCACTCTCAGACAGCAGGTGGCGCTTATAGAGCATCAGAAATAGAGCTGTTGCCATGCTAACTGCTGTAAACAAGATTTTAAAATGACTTATTTAAATTGTATTATTTATTAAATATTACTTTAATTACTTATAGTTAATTAATAGCTTTTCATGAACTCACATAATTCCCTGGTTTCATATACCCCAATTAGGATGTGTTTATGCACAATGTTTTTTGCACATACATTACTGGCAGTACAAAATAGATGGGGAACAAATGTTTGGGGAAACAAAAACGATTGTGTAAAGAGGAACACAAAAGGAAAAACTGTCAACTGCTTGGAAACATACCAATGCCTTTTCATGAAAACTCTTTCAAAATGGACATCTTTATTATCACAAAACAGTTTTTTGTTGATATTATACATGGTGTTTCATCCATATTTTTTTTTTGTCTTTCAAATCTGTCAATTCAGCCAAATGGTAACACAGTCCGTTTCAGGGAGTTAACAGGACGTTTAACCATCAAAGATGCTCTCCTCCTCAATCTCTGGTCAGAACTGAAACCTCTTCTAGATGCTGACGCACAACGTCATCCAGGACTTTACTGAGACCTTTACACGCCGTCATGGCTGCCTCTATTAAAGCGTCCAAGTGGTCCTGGTGGAGCCGGGCGTCCATCTGCAGCAGGGCGATGTTTCCACTGCGGGGAAGCAGGGCAAGAGCCAGCGATGTTCCTCCTCCGCTCTCCTCAGCGTGACACAGATCAGCCAGCGGTGTGTCCTCCACAAAGCCAGCAGTGCAGGCGCACACATAGTCACGCATGGGAATACCAGCATCCACCAGAGCCAGGGTAGCAGCATTCACACAAGCACTGTAGTTCCCACCGTCTGCCTGCAGAATCTACAGCACAGGACCAGAGACAGGGATTGTGGATATTATCGCCAATAAAATGTGATATGATCTGAACTTTGCATTTTAAGTGATTCTTTCTCTTGGAGTAATAGATTTGCAAGTTGCATTTCTTGATGCAGCAGTAGACTGTGTTAACAAACTGTGGTTTTCAGAAGTACTCTTGAGCCCATGCGGCTATATTACACACCCGAAGTGGACCGGTTTCTTATGTAATGCCATCTGAGGGGGTCAAAGGTCAAGCTCATTCAACTGAGGTGTCCTGCCTTGCCCTACATGTACTGTGATTTCTCTGGATTCCATGAAATTTTTGGTGAAAAAGCTAAATTCTTTACGATTTTGCATTGCGAAATGTAATTTTTGATTTGTTTGACACTTCTCTCTTGAAATTTGGCACACAGTGATGAGATATCCACAACTCTAGTTTAACCAAGTATAAAGACAGTTTTATTGGTCATGACTTTTGGCGAGAGATAGCGCAAACACTGGACAAAAATTATCATCAAATGAAGTATAGTTTGAAAGGCTGTGTACTGTACAAATACACAGAGACACTTCAGACAGACTGTTTTCTTTTGATTTATTATACAATAAAAAAATAAAACCTCGCTACGTGTACATTAGGCTGTCTGAGACTAGCTATGGCACTTGCGTATCATTGCTCTTTTGTTGTTTTTGATTGCTTCCATTCTCCTCTTTTAAGTCGCTTTGGGTAAAAGCCTCTGCTAAATGACTAAAGGTAATGGGAGGTTTAATTAAGGTATTATAAATCAAGACCCTGAAAATAGTATCTGGGTAAATTGTGGAAACCACAGTGGGCCAGTTCTTGAAGGAAAAAACTTATTTTTTACATTCTATTTTGTATAATTTTGGCTGTATTAATGTAAACACCATAAATTGTTAAATGTGTATTTTTTATTGAAATTCTAATATTTCACCCTCAATTCCTTTTAGAAAACATTTTAAAATAGGTAAAGCAATAGTTTGACTCTGGACATTACGGAAAAATGCACAAGAAATAATGCATTGAAATTTATGTTGCTGCTAATCGCTGACATATCCAAGACTATAATAACTCCCAAAAATGCTTGGGATATGGGGAAAAAAAATTCTATATTGTGTTTAAAAAATAACAACACCACCAGTGTCATTATGTAAACAAACAACTCACATTTGAATGGTTACAATTCTGAAAATGAATGAATTTTGTCAGTGAAAGCAGAATTTTTTTTTATATACAGTATAATACTTGTATAACCTGTTACTGCAGGTTAGCACACACACTTCTAGATTACATTTAGTTTCAGTCGAGTGCTCTTACCTTAACGTAGATGTCGATTTGTGATCGTGGGTAGAGCTCGGTGAGCACCGCGGCTTCAAAGGTCTGTTTGAGATGAAGGCTCATCTCGCTGGACTTGCGGTCTCCGTGTGGACGTCTCTTCCTCTCCGCCGTGCTGAACGTGGCCATGCTGAACTGACAGTTAATGACCGCACGGTCGTGCAGAGATTTACTGCGAGAGCCTCGAATCTGCAGGGAGTCAGACAGATCTAAATGATTCAGATCATCCAAAATAAGGTTTTTGTTTATATAATGTATGTACTGTGTTTATTTATTATGTATATATAAATACACAGACATACAGTACAATTTTTTTTAAATATTCTTATATATATATATGTAACAAACTAATTTTTCCATAAATATATAGATATAGATGCATAATAAATGTATTACACTGTAAACATACATATATCATACAAATAATGCAATGAAAAATAGTAAATTGCAACCACTGAAAATAACAGTATTAAAACAAGATCATGAGCTTACAAAAGCAAATTACAGGCTAAAGAGATATAAGAACATATTATAAATCATCACAAACTTTTAATAGTATTGTATACAGCAATTACAACTTTTTAAACTTTATTTTACGCTTTTGAAAATGAAATGTTACCATGAATTAGGCTAATTTTGAGCACAACATTGTACATGCTCTCAGTATATGTAACTTTAATTGATGAAAACGTAAATCTGTAGTTTTTTTTTCTTCCCGAATGCATCACCTGCATGGTAATGAGTAAGACGCGTGTTTGTTAATTAATTACTGCAGTACGACGGAGAAGCAGATGTGTTCAAAACTATGCACTTGTAACCTTTTAAAACTAAACATACCTTATATATATATAAAACACACACTAACAGTTACCCGTATTGTTTGAATATTTTATAATTGGTCTATGTGATAGATATAAGGCCTGACCTCGTGCGGTCCGTACACCACAGCCAGCGCTTTAGTGTTGCCCTGCTCCAGATACGCGGATCCGTCCGCCTGCGCGAACACGCTCGTGCGGGCCTGAACCTTGCGCAGCTCGGACGCTTTTCGTCCATCGAGTCGGTATCCCTGATCCGACAGCAACTCGAGCCCCGCCATTGAGCACTGTTGATTCGGTAAAACACACGCGGTGTCTTCTTCACTGATCTTCTTGCTGGTGATTTCAGTCTCGGAATCTAAATACCTCCACCTGCTGGACTACGGTGGTTAGTATTGAGGTCTTGTTCTCTGGATGTTTCTTGGGCGTCGGTGGTGATGCTCTACCGCTGTCTACTGAGCTTGGTAATAATAATAATACGGAAGCCCGTTCCCGCCAATTAATAAAAATAAAACAAGGTTGCGACTTTTTATCTCACAATTCTGAGGTTTTCTTTTTTCTCTGAATTGCGAGATATAAACAGAATATCAATTGCAATTCTGACTTTATAATGCCATTGCGAGTTATAAAGTCAAAATTGAGAGTTATAAGTTCAGAAATGCACGTTGGGAGTTGTTTATATCTCGCAATTCTGACTTTCTTTTTCTCACAATTGCGAATTATAAAGACTGAGGAAAAAAAAGATTGTGAGATAAAAAGTAACAATTACCTTGTTTTATTTTTTTATTAAGTGGCAGAAATGGGCTTCCATAGAAACAGATGCCTGTATATTAAATAATAATAATTATATATATATATATATATATATAGTTTCTTACTTTTTTAACATCATGAGTATCCTATGACTGCATTTTAGTATGGAATACTGCTTTTTTTTAACAAGTCGTGCAATGCATATACAATTTTAGTATTAAAAAACAAATTATCGTGAATATACATGCCCCAAATTAGAAGCCCAATAACAAAGAATGCGTCTGTGATTTGTTAGAAGACCAGTAATAATTGAAACTAAACTGCGTACACCTAATTTTCCAATTAATGAATGTGATTATAAAATGATCTGTGAAGACCAGAGCTTCCTCAGTTTTGGAAATCTGTGCTTCACTGCATCATGGAAAAGAATTTCCAGGGGAATGGAAAAAAATGCAGAAGTCAAAAACTGCTGATGTGTGTTATGTTGTGAAATAAAACATGAAAAATATCTGGAGCTTGTAACAAACATAGACTTTACTAAATATCTTCATGGAACATGACCTTTAATTAATATTCTAATGATTTCTGTCATAAAAGAAAATCGATAATTTTGTTCCATGCAATGCATTTTGGCTATTGCTACATATAACCTAAGTGTGCAGCTTGTAGCTTACAAAACATATTTGTATGGCATCAATTCTATATTAAGCATGTGTCCATCAACTTCATTTCATTCATAGTTGTTGATGCAATGATTCCAATTAAAAGTCTTTTAGCATCTTATCATATTTCCGATCATTCAGTTTCAGTTTTATACATACTTAATTCTCTTTGTCCCATGTGGCTTTCATGATCTCTTGATCTTTATGATGTTGGTGTGGCTGAGATTTAATATGTCTTGCCTTCATGTTGAGAGATGCCAGCGATTGTTTGTGTCCAACCACAAATAAAAACTCAGGAGACAGAAGATGATGCAGGATCCATGAGCAAATCGGTTAAATGAGGCAAGACTAGGGTCTGAAAACCAGTGAGGATCCAAACCAAATCAAACAGCTGAGTTACACAGTGCTAGAGTAAGTGTCAAGTAAAGATGGAAGAGATGTGTTTTAGCTGGTTCTTGGGCACAAGGAGGGAGCAGTTAATGTAGAAGTCTGTGAAAGTGACTTTGTGCTTCTTTGGGATGGCACAATCAAGCGACGTTCACTTGCAGAACGCAAGCTTCTAGAGGCACATACGTCTGAAGTAATACATTTAGGTAAATTGGTGCAGAGCCAGTGGTAGTTTTGTAGGCAAACATCAATGCCTTGAATTTAATGCGAGCAGCTTTTGGAAGTTTGATAAACAGAGGTGGGACGTGTATTATTTTCGGCTCATTAAAAATTAATCTTGCTGCCACGTTCTGAATTAATTGTAGAGGTTTAATAGAAGTGGCTGGGTTTATGGATGTTAATATCTGTTAATATATAATGAACTGGATGTTAATATCTGTTAATATATAATGAACTGGATGTTAATATCCAGTAACGATATGAAACTCTCAGAGCTGCAATCCAGAGAAAGACCAGAATGAGTGAATGAATGAGAATGAGTGGGTTTCTCCTGGTTGTAATGACCAGTGAATGGATGTTAAAGTGTAACTCAGAGAGCTGCTCCCTCGTGTGGGGATAATGCATTTAATTTATCTCTACGAATCAGCCATACACATTTACTACAAACTATAAAATAAGATACTTGTTCCGTCTTGTATAACTGCTCCTTCTGTGATTTCTATCTCTTTAATAATGCAAACTGGATTCACATTTGCACGTTGTCTTAAAATTTCCTCCTTCCAAATAAGATTTAGGAAATCTCGTTCAAAATAACTCATCCTACCAGACAATTAATACAAATGTATTTATTTATTTAATTATTTTCCACTGAAACAATTTCCCAACTGTTTGTGTCCTGCCAAGACGCCCAGTGTTTTGGGAAATATTTTAAAAGCATTTCATTTATCCTGTAAATCTAAGAATCGTTACTCAAATTATCCTGCTTTCATTATTCATTTTATTAAACTTTTGTGTAAATTCCATATGCATAAATGCAAATCAAGTATTTTAAAGTACTTAAATGTGCATAGATGCATATGTCAAAATATAAAAACTATAATGCTCTTCTTTTAACATTTTTTATATAAAAAGAATACTTAATGGTGCTTAATCAACCATGTGTAGTTTAATATAATTATATTATATTATAATGTCTAATGTAAATAATTTTTTTAAATCATTGTATAGTATAATTAATGCAACTAATGTTCCTAATCTCTTTTATTTATTTATTTATTTTTATTGATTGATTGATTTTGATTTTTCTGCTGTGATATGATGCATGTGATCAGTCCTTGTATTTGCTATCTGCTATATATATATATATATATATATATATATATATATATATATATATATATATATATATATATATATATATATATATAAAATTATAATTCATTTAAAAGCATTAACATTAATGTTGTTATTGAACCGACAATCTGATTTGAAGGTGTTTATTCTCAAGCCAATGTTCTCAGGAAGTGAGAACACTGGGAACTGAATTCCTTCACTTGATCGAATGGGTTTCTTTAAGATAACGGGAGATTAGCAAACTAAAATGACACTTTTAAAAGTTAAAGTGTCAGTTTTGAGAACTGGCCCTCAAAACATTTGCATAAACACAATAAAATAGCTCATCGGAGCACAGCTGCAGGCCATGGAGGTGGTGACCAAAACACAATAATTGTGAGTCAAATGTCTCTTGACACTGATCCTGTCTTGTATGGGGACTGTCCCGGCTTGTGAGGCGTTGTCCCTGTCCTTCTGTATCTCTACACGTTTGCACAGGCATCTCATGCCTCACCAGCAGCCGCTGTATTGTTCACCGTGACATGATCTATTTGTCAGCAGCCAATCCTCGATCTCTGCGCTGCATTTCATCCTGACACTGCTTCCAGGCTACATCTGCCATTCAGGTAAATACAGCTGTCAATAGCGTGATTGTAGCAGCAGTACACAAATATACACAAGACACCACACGCCTGGCTAGCTTTACCAAGACAAACTAAACTGAGGATGCTAAACCAAATGACCACAGCGAGGGTGTCACAAAACACTGCATGCCATTTACTGAGATTAGCATCAAGTCTTCTGTCAGGCGTGTTTGAGAGATAACAACGGTGGACTCCGTAAGTCACCGCTACTGAAACAAACCGCTTTTTAAGACGCCATTTTGTGACGGACTTCTTCCAACCAAAAACGTTATCATGACTTATATACAGAGACACACAGACAGCATCGAGAGAAGTAATGGAGAAAATGTGTGGGTAAAGTACAAAGAAGGAGGTTTGTACATATACACAAAATAAAAATACATTAAGTAGAAGAACAGGGGATTGTTTCTTTTAAAGGCATCAACATTTTAATTTATTTTTGTTTAAAACAGCAAATGATGAGCATAAGTGCATATAAGTAATATATTGACATTAAAATTAGCTGTCAACCCAGAGAGTGTAGATTATGAATTATAACAACTGATCATGTTCATTTGTTTGTTTTTATAACAGTCTTAAAAACACTAAGCACATGTTAACTGCTAATTGTTTCTTCTGATTCAGAATATATATATATATATATATATGACCAATTATTTAATATTAATTTTGGATAATTATTGACAGTCATTAGAACATGCCTTCAGATGGTCAGGAATGTTAGGATGTTAGGAATCACTCAAACGTTAATAATCAAGCACAATATTAAATGATCATGTTGTTGCTCCATCATCATCATCATCAGCTCTGATCGTCTCATTAGTTTGGGCTAAATGAGTATTTTCAGCTTCCCGTGTGTGTGTGTGTGTGTGTGTGTGTTGTTCTATCTTGATTTTGGTCTCTTTTTTACTTTCACTTTCAGAAATAAGCCCCCTTTGTGTTCAGGTTAGTTATGGGACATTGACTTTTCTCTTTCATATTTTTGTTTCTCTAGTATAGTGGTCCATTCACGTTTGGATTTATTGATTTATTGATTTATGCTTATTCGCTGCCCATATCATTTTCCACGCTTCTTTTACTGTTTTTTTTTTTACTTTCATTTTTGATCAGTTTTCAGGCATTGGCTAATTTATATTATGTCCAGTGGCTGATTTGTTAAAGAAGAAGAAATTATTACCATCATATAGCTAATATATATACCAGTGCATTCAAAATGCCCATTATTTTGAGCCCAACAGTTTTCAGCTCTCACTTTTATTTTTTTTTTTTTTTGCTTAAACAGTTCCCTAAGAAGCAGATAGCTCAACACTAAACCTGACATGCATGCATTTATTAAGAATGCTCATGTGTGTGAAACCACTGTGACTGCATTCATTTCCAATTCTATATAACTTTGACAGCGATCTGTTATTGAATAAAGCAGCCTGCGTTCTTTTGTCCCATCAGGGGACTGTTCAGAAACACTTTCCATCTTACCTTCTGTTCTCTTCGTTTTACTGAACGACAGAAGATTATATCCTTGCACCTTTCTAGTGCATTTTTGGATGAAAACTTGGATTGATCCAGTGCTCAGATTAGAGATATTAAATATTTAAAGTTTGGAAATGATCCTATAGTTTTAATATATTAATTTGCATGATGAGTTTTACGTAATAGACAACCATATTAATGTAAAAGATGGTCAGAAGAATGGTAAGGGATGCTACTTTAGTCTTTTTGGGTTGCCATCCCCTCACAACTCCCTCAAATCACACACTGCAGCCTATAATAGACATATTCTATATTAATGGAAAAAACCGTGTTCTGATATTAATATTAGTGTCAGTGACACTGCATTTTACTGTACCACTTACATTTTTACCTAGCATGAGATTGGAGTCATTTAAGCTCATATCTGTAAATCAATTCGGACAAGAACATATAATCACCTCATAGATGTAAAACACTTCCACTATTACACTGGTTTTTGTTTCTTCGTTTTAAAAGAAGATACTTATGTCAGGCCAATATAAACCTTATTAATTTGTGAAAAAGTGCTACTTGTTGTTTCAGTCTAAGTTCAATTTTTAACTGATAAAAGCGGGACCTGCTCCATATAAATCTGCAGTGTTTAGTGTGCTCTAAACCAGACGAGCAGGATTCTGCACATAAAGCTGTTTAGTGATTACAGCTAACTATAGATTCCAGTCCCTGGAGCACATTCATTTACACGCTTTGACTGCTAAATCTAGTGAAAATCTGTTTTTAAAGGGGTCATGAATTGTGAAATCTAATTTTCCCTGATCTTTTGTAATGTAATAGGTCATCTGTGATGCTTATGATGCACTTATGGGCCTCGGTTCCTCCCTGTCTAGGAGTGTCAGTTCTCGGGGCGCTGGATGTTTTATGAAGGTGTGTTTTAGGAAAGGAAGGTGAATTTGTGGCTGTGGTGATGCCTACTACACACACTTCCAGTAGTTGTGCATGGGAATCTGCTCCACCTGCATCATATGTTATTACTTTGATTATGAGTATATTTATTTTGCATGTTATTTTTTTCAAATTATTATTAAAGATAAGCTCTTTTTACATTAAATCAGTCTGGGAAGCGTTATTGTTTTGCCATTGGGTTTAAATAGGTTTATGATGGATTTTGTTATTTTATGAGTAAATGTCTGGGACTAAGGTCAAACCATAAAATCTACACAAGTGGAATGTGTATACAGTACATGGAGTTTGAGGAAACTTCCATCCATTTATCCATCCAGTTTGTGAACTGCTTATCATGTACACTGGACAAAAGTGAAACAAGCGTGTCATTTATTTCAACTATTTCACACACACACACACACACACACACACACACACACACACACACACACACACACACACACACACACACACACACACACACACACACACACAGTTCCCTCCACTTATATTGGCACCCTTGGTAAATAAGATCAAAGGTGGCTGTGAAAATAAACGGAATGATGAAATAAATGTTTTTTCTCCAATGCATGTTGGACACAATTATTGGCACCCCCAGAAATTAAAATATCTATTTTTTCAATCATATTTCTAAGGTTTTTTTTTTTTTTTTTTAGCACACCAGGGTAACTGGGAGCACGAAATTATCCAGCCATGACTTCCTGTTCCACAAGATTATAAATATAAGGAACACAAAGGCCAAATTCATTTAATCATCCATCACAAGGAGTAAAACCAAAGAATATAATTCTGACGTGCCGAACAAGATTGTTAAGCTTCACAAAAGAGAAAGTGGCTGTAAGAAAAGAGCTAAAATCCCCATTTTCACCATCTAGGCAATAATAGTGGAGGACACTGTATACATACATACATACATATATACAGTATATATATAGACCTACATTAAGTAACAAACTGTCCAGTTTACGTAATCATATTAGTTGTGATTTACACAAGACAAATGTGTTTTTGTTTTGAATGTAATTTTTTTTTTCAATTAATGCATTTCTTTAAATGTGCAATCTATATCAATTATAATTTAAATGTAAATAGTCAATTTTCAACAACATACTGTACTGAAACTGTAGTTCCCAGCATACAATGCATGGGACCTATTGTAAAGAGAACGTATAATTAAATATTATTTTGTTGTGTTTTTAGAAAGATGAGAAGAGGGGTTCAATTATATTTGGATTTAGAACCGTTTCAGTTTCACTGGGTAATCATTGTGGTGAAGAGGAGCTTTTGATTAAGCTGAGGACGGATTATTTGCTGCTTTAAGGAGCAGATTAAACATTCAGAATTCATATCTCATTATTTAGTGCAAAAATGAAATTCATTAAATGGGAACCAATATAAAATCACTTTGAGACTACTCAAAGTGGTTATTTTCAATGCTGTGGAGCAAGTTTGTGTTCCTTGCGTGGAACTGACACACATGATTAAATACTGTAGTGTCTCAAGTTCATCTGTCCTGCTTGTCTTTGGATTGTGGGGTAAACTAGAGCACCCAGATACAATTCACAATTTCAGGAAACTAAAACTTAAGACTAAAACTAAATATTTATGACAGAGCATTTTTTTAAGCATATCTTCATGCCTTTGACTTCCTAAGTCGCCATTTGCCCCTCAAACCAAAGCACACATTGCTGTGGGCATTTTGTATTTAGCAAACCATGCTGGTTGCTTTCTAAATGCGGACAAAGAAAAAACATTAAAGGAAGGTTTGGCTGGGTAACAATGCAGCTTCTGTAGCAGCAGCGATGAGCGTCCCAGGAGGAGCAGATAGTGAGCGGTGAGAATCCAGTGTCCCGAGCGTTTTCCTCGGTGAAGCAATTTTCCAGTCCTCGTCTGTGTCTGGCATCATGGCACATCCTGTAGCAGGAGAAGCCTGGTTTGAAGCAGAGGCTCTGGGGCCACATCAAACAATGGCTTTCTGTTGTAAACAAAGACAGGGCAGGCTGCCTGGGGCCCGTCTCTCCCTCTCGCTTTCTGTGTTTCTCTTTTACCCCAAACACCAGTCATTCTCCTTGTGCTCTCTGTCTCTCTGCTTCCAGGCCTCTGGACGGCATCCAGCCTGCTTCGCCATATGCCACAGGTCCCAGCTGTCTGTCAGATGGATCCACACTGGTTTCACTTTTATTTGTTTATGCATAAGCCCACAAACTTATCAAACAAAGGGAAGTGCGTAGGGGTGAAGGGGGGAGGCAAATGCATCAAAGCACCAAAACCATGCTCAAAACATGTCTACATTATATTCTATTCAGCTGGTCGTGCAAAACTAACAGAAGAGGTCATGTGCCATTTTTGTTTTATATTTCTTTACCTTTAATGCATTTTAAAGGAACAATATGTATAGAAAAAGAACAAAACTACTTGCATTGTGTGATATATTATTTCATGTAGTTTTGTACTTACATTATCCCTAAAGTTCCCAAGGATTTGTAAATCCAGAGAAATTCCAGTTTTAAATAATGGCTCGTCCCTGGTCATCGTCGCCGATCAAGGACGTAATATCCCCAGGTTTTCGGTTTTAGTTTAAATAAACTACATCCATAACAGCTGTCACGAATATGATGAAATAAAAGGAAATGAAAAGCATTCGATTTAGGTCTACTCAAATGTTGCGCCATGATTTTTCAAAAACCGTTTTTACAGTGTTGCACATTATAAACAATCACACACAAGTCTGTTGAGCTTATAAATTCAATGATATCGAAACTATTAATATTGATATTATCGGTGCATCCCTACAGTGCGGATATCTTTGCAAATCACTAGCATAAAGTCGACACATGAGGTAACACTTTTATGATATTTTTAACTATATTTGACACTATAGATTATATAGACTCTGTATGTGAGACTAGTTGAATAATTCCTTTACTTTGCGTGACACTTGGCATTAACCTGAACAATGCATAAGCATTTATTGAATGTGTCATAGAATTTAAAAACAGAGGCTCTCTGGAGCGTGCATAAACATCACATCCTTTTTTCTTTCCCGGCAAAAACGTCCAAAACATCCTTTACATAAATATCTGACTTTTCCCTTAATGGATTAAATTTGTATTATTATAAGCATACCCTATATAGCAGAATGCATTTTTACATAAAATAGCACACACACACACATATATAATCTTTAAGCAAACTGTCGTGCCTGAGCACTGTCCCTCATTTTCATTAGAGCCCAAATCTGTTTAAGTCTTGATGAATAATCTTTTACATTCTTTTCTCAAAAGCTGCTTATGAGCACACTTCATTCACAGCACATCTATGCTCTGAAGAACTTACATGCATGCTTACGTCCCTGGGTGCACACTAATATTTGACTGAATCACTGTCTGGTTTCATTAGTGTTGAGCGCAGCATCACAGTTCTCAGTCTCTCGCAGACATATGAGCAGCGGGTGAAGGATAGAGTCGACTTCAGCAGCAAAGAATGTGATTTCAGAAGTGGGTTATGAAAGCGAGCTTGTGGGTGGAGTGCATGCCATGTGCTTTGTCTCCCATTAAAAGGCACCAAAATGTGTTTCATTAAAAAAAATAAAAATAAAGTCTTGATGGAGAGTCATCTGCACAACAGTGCATCTTTTTTTACCCCATCAAACCAATGACTCATTTACCACAGATATACTTCTCCAGCGCTCTCTTATTAGCGGTGTGACACTTTCTGAAAAGTTCTCAGTTCTTTTTGAGGTTTTCTCAGCATAGAGAACAATATGTCTAAAAGGGAAACACATGTAGGAATGGAGAGAGTACAAAGAAGAGGCTGATGAGAACATTGAAGCCTGTGCATGTGAATGGAAAACATTATTTGCAGGAATCCGTCTTTAGCTGAACTCAAATGAGTACATATATAGATGTACAACATACAACCAGTAATCAATTCCTTTCATTTGCCTGGTTGTTAGTGACAAATAAGATGTTTAAATATATTTTAAAAATACACAAAAATGTGTAGTTAGAAAATAAGTTTACATAGAATTATTTAGAAATATATTTTAGTACAACTACTTTTTTTTTTTTTTTTTTTTTTTTTTACAATTTATTGTATATTTTTGTTTTTGTTTGTAAAATAAAGTCCATGCATTTCACATTCTGTTGGTAATACATTGACTTACATGCTATGGTTACATTAGAGTGGATACAATTTGTTAAAAATAATAAATAGATTTATTTGTCATGCAAATAAGAGTTTGCTTTACACACATTACACAAGAAAACTGAATATGATGAATGTTGGCATCTCTTTGCATTTCCTTCTGTTTGTTCAACCTACTGCTCCCCCCCCCCAAATTACACCTGTTTTCATTTATTCTGGTATTGTTTATTATGTAAAATTATGCTTATGAACACATGCATGCATACACCACTCATCCACTCGCTTCGCACCTTGTGAATCTGACCCAAATTCATCGCTTCCCTTGTGTGCCTGCTTTCCTTTTTTAAAATATTATTAATGTTGACGCCGCATATAAGAGATCTGACCTGCCTATGTTCTCGTGATGGGGGAAAAAAAAGATGGAAATTAATCTTTTTCTGAAGCAGAGCAAAACTAGTTGTAGAGCAGTAACAAAATGAGTTCTGGTTCAAATGGGAAAATGAAGTAGTCTCTTTACTTTTCTCATGCTCTCTTTACAGATAAGATCGGGTTTCATTTCTCAAAATGAAAGCCGTTCTTGTTTTTATTCGGAGGAATTCTTGTCTGAACAGGAATCCCAATGACAAAAGCGTCTGATGTGTTTCAATAACCAGACTACAGGTGCAGCACATGTCATTTGTTCCTTCGGCTCTCCTGAGGCTGTTACTCAGGGGGATATTACTGACACCGTCGGGAACAAATGGCTGGACAAGCATTTTTTTGTTGGGTGAAGTGTTGAGATGACTGCATGTGGCTCAAGTTACCACTGAGTCTGTCTGATTCATTCATTCATCTCTGCACTTCCTGCTGATCTCCAGTCCAAACCTCATTCAGCATCAAACACACATTTCCTCCTTAATCTAAGAAGAATCACGCGGCTCCTTTTCCTGCTTGAATCTAAGGGACAGTGGGATCCATACGTGACAGCAGAACTGGAATATGACCAAACAGTTTGTGCTTATCAACCATAATTGAACTAATATAAAAACCATTACATTGTAAAAAGTGGACAAGATATGGACAAGAGCTTTTGAACCTAATCTAACTTACATTCATTTAGAAGTGCACAAAAGTCCATTTAGATGTCAACGCTTGAGTCTTTAGGTGACAACATGTGGGGTATTTGTTATGAAAAACAGTTCGCAAACTGTAATTGCATCAGTTGTTTTCAAAATAAATTAAAATAAAAAGTAAGTTATCTCACTTTTATAATAGATGATTTCATACAAATCAACATGTTTGCCAATTACTGTTAGTGTTACAACAGTAAAATAAATGTAAACTGATTACACAATTGTTATGTGCTTGTAATTGTTGTTTATAGTGTAATAAATACACTGTACCGATGGATATTATAGTTAAAAATACCTAAAATTACAATCATAAAAAAAACATTTTTGTTACTTGAAGTAAAACAAACATTAACTGAAATAAAATTTCAAACTATTTTATATTTCAGCTAGTTGCCAAGTAAACATTTCTGATTTTAATTTATCTTAACTTGATGTATAATTGATTAATATATAAAAAAATATTAATATGAAAACTATGTATATATAGTACAGACCAAAAGTTTGGACACACCTTCTCATTCAAAGAGTTTTCTTTATTTTCATGACTATGAAATTGTAGATTCACGCTGAAGGCATCAAAACTATGAATTAACACATGTGGAAACGCCGTAATACTGTAATGTTAATACACACTTCATGATGTTGACAACGAAGAATGGATTAGATTAGATCATAATCTAAAAGTAATCAAAAATACTGATTACAAGTACAAGTCGTAATACATTACCTAATATGTCATAAGGGTACATTTTGTGAAATTGAGATTTATACATCATATGAAAGCTGAATAAATAATCTTTCCATTGTTATGATTGGACAATATTTGGCTGAGATACAACTATTTGAAAATCTGGAATCTGCGGGAGCAAAAACATCTTTAAAAATGTCCGAATGAAGTTATTAGCAATGCATATTGCTAATAAAAATGAAGTTTTGATTTATTTACAAAATATCTTCATGGAACATGATCTTTACTTAATATCTTAATTATTTTTGGCATAAAAGAAAAATGTATAATTTTGACCCATACTTTGTAGGCTATTGTAGTCTATTTCTCCAAATATACCTGTGCTACTGATGTCACGTGTGTGTAGCCCAATACAATACGATGTGTTACACACCTCAGTTATGTCATTAGTAATCAGTACTGGATTACAGTTGGTAAGCAGCTTCTAACCAGCTCAGTTTATGAAGAAGTATCTTAGTATATGGCTCTGTGAACGGAGCAGTCTTCTGGAGGAAGTCAGATTTATATCACCGTCCCATGGCAAACTTTTGGCAGTGTTTGAACAGTTGTTGAGGAGAGAGACTTCTACGAGGATTATGGCCCTTCGAAAGGGTTTGAGTTTGTAGGCCAGGTGTCGCTCCGCTCCTCTCCTCTCCGCTCCAGACCGTGTTTTCCAGCGATCCTCTGCAGTGAGACGCACGCGCCGCCGGTGTACCGTCCTCGACGCGCGAGCAGACCGTCTCTCCGCTCCGGGACCGCAGCACCACACCAGGGGAATTTCCTTAAGTCTTCAGAAAAAGCGCCCTCGTTCAGGCGGGCCCCGTCTCGGTGTCGCAAACGGACGTTCAGAGGGAGACCGGTCGGGCCATCGTGACGACGAGCGCGCGCATGGCTTTGATTTAAACGCGCATTCATTGCGCTCTTCCCCAAACCGAGTGTTGCACGGAGCGGGACAACCCCGGCTGTTCAAAACGGCGAAATGCTTCTTTTAAACGTGACCTGGGTGTTCTCTTGTCTCGGCCTTCTATATTCGCAGGCCTAATGTGGTTTGGTTTTTCTGGACTGCGATCTGTCTACCTGAGCGCGCGATGAAAGTCTTTGTGCGCTGATTTAGAGGTGACTTAGAAACCCTCGCTTTTCATTGCGTCAATAGATCTGCTGGGACTACTCCTCAATCCGTGAGTACCTTTCACATTACCCATATCTCCGTTTTACGCACTACGCGTCCGAATACCGTGTTTTTGCATTTCTGCACATGCACAGCCTCGCGTGTGAAACACTGGGAGCAGCAGAACTGCAGGGGTTTACACAAAACACCAAGAGGATCAAGAGCTCACTTAACCTACTACTTTTTTAAGATTTCATTTAAGGGTTGAAAGCATGTCGGGGCACCTAATTGTGCGTGCATTGTTTCAGTAACGTAAAAAAGGGCACTTCATCTTAGTAAGACATGTTTTTTTTCTTCTTTAAAAAGAACAGGATGAGGGCCAGATGTGATTTTCCTGGGAGGCTATACATCACGCTTATCTGTCGTTGAATTATCTCTGTAGGAGAAATATAGAGACCTGTGCAATAAAACGAAAATTTATGGTGCAAAGCCAAAAAAGAAATCTATATATATCATTGTGGATATATGAATATGAATGCCATGCTACAATATTGCCAAAGCAACTGTGTAAAAGTTTCAGTAAAATATAGGAATAGAGTAATTTAACACTGTGGTGTGTTATGAGTATTTTAGAATAGGATATTTTGGGGTCAAGCCCAGTTGAATTAGTTTTTGTTTGGCTTTTGAAGGTCGATGCACATCAGCTAAATTAAGATCATTTTACTGCACATGCATTATTAACCATGAGCTGCTCATGTCACAGTGGCTCCTGAGAAACACACTCATGGAGCTTGTGTTTGTCATTTTCTGCTGTGTGCCACATACAAGCAATAACACACAATTCCATTTTTAATGGGAAGCAGAAGCATTTTCACATTTCGCCTCATTATATAAAACTAAATAAAAGACTCATCCATGTGGAAACCACTGCAGTTAACATTTGAAATGTTCAGCCTCAGATCTGAATTATGAGTCATTGTGTAGTGCTCGTTCATTTGAATGCAGAGAGTGGACTCACATGAACAAATGCACAGTTGTGGCGCTCTCCATTTGTTGTGCATGTCTTCAGAGGAAGTGCCATCTCAGCTCACATCAACTGCCTGTGATTTCTAGCACTTCGTTTCCAAGCGTGCATTTACATGACAAAGTGGTTGAATCTCAATTGCTAAAACCCTGAGCCACCAGCACCCCCTCCGAAAGAACGACTAAACCCAGGCTCACGGTTGTTTTCTTACATCTTTGAAACATACTGTTTAGCCATTTATCACACACTCTTAAAAAGAACGTTTCTTTATTGTCATCCACAGTTCCATTGAGAACCTTTAACATCTGTGGAACTCTTCCATTCCATAAGAGACACTTTACAGCAGAAAAAGATTCTTTCGTTTTTTAAAAGGTTCTAAAAAAAGTTCACTGTGAAAGACATCACTGTGAAAACCCTCTTTTGGAAGCCTTTTTTTTTAAAAGTGTGTACAGTGATTCAGTTTTTCTTCGAATAATTAGTTAATTTCTAATTTTTCCCCCCAAATGTATTTCTTAAAGGGTTAGTTCCCCCAGATAGCAAAATTATGTCATTAATAACGTACCCTCATGTTGTTTCAAACCAGTGAGACCTCCGTTTATCTTCGGAACACAGTTTAAGATATTTTAGATTTAGTCCGAGAGCTCTCAGTCCCTCCATTGAAGCTGTGTGTACGGTCTACTGTCCATGTCCAGAAAGGTAAGAAAAACATCATCAAAGTAGTCCATGTGACATCAGAGGCTCAGTTAGAATATTTTGAAGCATCGAAAATACATTTTGGTCCAAAAATAGCAAAAACTACGACTTTGCTATCTGGGTGAACTAACCCTTTAACCATTCTTTTACCATTGAGAAAATCCAAGTCAGAAAGTGTTAAGTGCTGTGTACAAAATCCAGATCTCCTTTGTCAGAGGATTTACGTTTTTTTTGACGTTGGAATGTTTTTAAGAAAGGTTTTAATTTTTAAGTGATTTTATTGTGTCGTTTGTGGATTCCCAAAACTTCACCTACACTCTTTGGCCACTCTATCGCGATTTGTAGTTGGAAAAAAAAAAACGGTTGTTGGCGGAAACTTTAGTTGTATGTTAACAGACCAACAGTGATCTGAGAAATGCATACGTTTTTTATCTATATAGCAGCAGTTGGCCTGATTGATTCCCTTTCGGATGATTATTCTATTGATTGGATGTTTTGATCTTGATCATGCTCTGTAACACACATAATGAGTCGTTGCACGCATTGAATGCGGTTTCACACTCTGAAGGTGTAAAACAGGATGCTTACTGTCTTTTCTGAAAGAAAGCTGTTGTCGGAGTCAGTAGCATTGTGGGTATTTCTCTCACACTTTGCAGTTTGTTCAAGTCCCGGCTTGTGGTCCTTTTCCTGATCCCGTCACATTGCACTGTCCTGTCAAAATAAAGCCATAGAATGCCAAAATGCATATGCATTGCTTTGAAGAAAACTGCATTGAAGAGAGCATTCAGCTATATCGTATTACACCACTGGTTTCTTTTACCACTATTTACCGTCTCCATCCACCAAAAGACTTTATCTGTCGAAAGCAATAATGGCTCAAGAACTTGGGGTGAAAGGCAGAAAGAGCTGGAGCTGGTGGAAAAAATGGTACGGAGCCGTTTGCAATGAGGAGCGATGCATCTGGAAAAGTTCAATGAGGTTTTTGCAGTGGAAAAATTCAGTTGATGCACTTCATGCATAAGGAATGCTTCTCATATTACATCTGAATTAACTGCTGCATAGATCATTAGTTACAATCATTAGGATTACGAATCCACAAATGTGTGAAAGAGGATTTCTTGTCCTAACCTGCCTGTGAGTCCTGTCCCCGTGTTCACAATACATTGAAGTAATGAACAGTTTCCTCAACACACTTTGAATTTGTTTCACTTCTTAAATTCCTTAAAGTCTACTCGATGAATGGAGACTGATCACATTGGAACCATGCAAGGAAAAGCAGAAATGTATGCATTTATCTTGAAGTATATTAAATGATGGACAGAGTAAAGCTTTCTCAATTTTTATCACAAATACATTACATTTTTTTATAGAATTGTATGTACAAAATCTTGTTGAACTTTGAAGTTATTTTTTTTTAAATAAAATGTGTTTTATTTATATTAATCTCTATATGTGCTGTGTAATATGACAATACATTTTAATACGAGCAGCAACCATTCTGTGAACAACAAACTGAAATATAAATTTAATCTAAAGTAAGCTTTATATATTGTTTTATCCCTGTTTTGGATTGAATGCTTTTGGAAATATAAAACTACTTTACCGTTACTTTTAGAGTTTTTTTTCTATATTGGTTTTTCAGTTACATTTATAAAAATTTAATATTTCCAAATGAAATGCTTTGCATGGATGGAAAACACTGGCACACACAAGTAACTTTAACATATATATATATACCAATAGCATTTGCAATGTAATGTAATTTGATGCCCTTGCAAGAGTGTACAATTGTTTTTTGTTATTTAGTTTTTAAACTCCAATCCAAATGCATTGTGTATGGTGAAAATATTTTCCAGATATAATCTAATTTGTGTTTGCTCCACTGTCTCTTTTACTGTGCTGATGCTTTTGGCAGGAGTTTCCCAGTCGCTGCTTTTGAAAGCATGAGGCTGAAGGTGGATCTTTCTGAATCAGGAATTTTTGGCTGATTGTTTTAATTGCACACAGACAGCTCAGCATAGTGCCCTGCCAAACATTGCATCTGTTTTCTTACATTTTAAACTTAATATATTAATATACCTTTATTGCGTGTCTATAGTAAAATATAAATGTTCATTGATTATATGAATGTTGATCTGGTGTTTAAATCTTCTCATTTAAAAAAGTAGCTTCATGCAATTAATATATTAATATTTACATTTTAATTTGCACTTATTTATGCTTTTGGAAATCTTATTTTGCTTGTGCAAATATGTTTGCAATCATTTAACTTTCATTAAAAACAACATTTAAAAATGTAAGAGATGCCAAATCCTCAAGGAGCTGAAAAACGGCTTTTTGAGTGACAACGATGAGGAGTATTGATCATCTAACAATATTTTTTTTGTAAACAAAGGCCGTTAAAATAGTTTTTTAGTGTCAAAATCCTCTCTTGTCTTGGTTAATAAACTGCTTTGTATTGCGAGAGGCAGAACAAAGCTCTACAGGTCAGATTTCTTTCTGATCTTACAAAAAAAAAGAGAGAAAAGACAGAAAGAGCGCTAGCTTGCACGGCGTTCCTGTCGCTGGAGTTCAGCTGGTAAAGCGTGCTGCTAGCATGCCACAGATTCCTCTGGAAACACACACTGTTTGTATGGCCATCGTCACTCAGCGATTCACTAATGAAGGCTAAAATGTTGGAGAGTAAAAAGTGTTGTTCCTGTAGAAGTGTTCCTCAGCAGCTAATCTGTGTGAAAAGAGACGGGAGAAAGGAAGATAGCGCTGCACAGACGATGGAAATGTTTTTGTTCAGCATTTTAAGAGCTGAAGTGATTTTGGTGAAGCTTTTTTTTTCCTTCTTTCATTTATCAGTACAGTACAATAAGCCTATATGGATTTGTACATATGTTTCTGAAGTTGTACATGCTTAAAACACTTTGAGTATATTAATGCACAACTCAATGGCGCTTACAGACAGTTCGAACAAAAATCTGTGAATACCAATAAACAATGTTAGTGAGATGGACTTGGGAGATTACAAAGTGTAAAAGCAAGCTTCGGCTAATGATTTGAACCCTTCTACTCTATTTTATATTCTGAAGGTTTTACGTCATGTCGAATAACATTAGCTTTGTTTCCATCCACCTGTTTATTATGGGAATTTTGGAATATGACATAAAAAATTCCGGATGGACACGCGCATTAAAATAACTATATGTACAGTTGAGTAGGATAAACTTTTTATTTGATAAGAATAAATGCACATTAACTACGATGGTAACCTATTTGGCAAATAAATTTCAACATGTGCATCAACGAAGTCACTTTGCGCTATGAGACGGGATAAGTTGACTAGCAGCGGACCGATCTCGTTGCACAGTGTCTGAAATGTTGTTTTGGTCGTTCTGAAATGCCTGAGCAAGGTATGTCATCAAAGTATTTAATTGCCTTCCAGAACGGTCAACCACGACTGCATTCCCAAACAGCAGTTTTGTTCTCGTTGACTCGTAGGATGAAAAGAGTGCCTCATTCGCAAATGTTTTCGGCGATATTCCAATTTTGTGCAGAATCTTTGGATGGAAACCGAGCTGTTGTGTTTAAGTGAAGCTGTATTGCACACCAGCGTAGAGCTGTGTGAACAGGACACATTGGCAGTGTTTTAAACACATGCTGCTGGATGTGATGGATGGCAGCGAGAGGCTTTCTGCTCGGTGGATAGCAGGCTGATGAATGGGTAAAGGTCTCTGAGCTCCATCTATCAGGGATTAGCATTGACCTGTGAGAGTCCACGGCCCCGGGCTACTGCGCCACAACAAAGGCCTGCATTAACATGGACAGAGACCACAGGCTCTTCAGAGGCTAGAGCCATAATATATGATGCTCCTCTGTGGGCATTTCTAATTAATTTGATTATGTTGCAGCTGAGAAGGAAGCACACGCAGATATTGGCAGGAAATGTTGTGTGTGTGTGTGTCGCTCAAGATAGTAGTTGTCGTGGCAGAAAGACAGACATAGAATTGGGGCAGAGCGATACGGCCACAAATGTTATCATAATATATTTTTTCATGATATATTTGATATTTATCACAATATCCATTTACCATTAAAGGCAAACAGCACTTGAAATTGTGACCGTTTTCTGAATGTAATCTGCGCGACCCATTTCTCCCCAAAATTAAAATTGTCGTTATTTACTCACCCTAAAGTTGTTTCGAACCTGTATGAGTTTCTTTTTTCTGTTGAAGACAAAATAAGATATTTTGAAGACCGTTGACAGCAGCTATTGGCTTTCACATACTAAAGTCAATAGCTACCAGTATTTATGAACATTCTTCAAAATATCTTGTTTTCCAGGATTTTTTCTGGATTGTGTGATTTTAATACAAATTTCAAGTACACGTGTCTAATACAAATAAAGAAAGAAAATATTTAATGGAATTAATTAAACTTAAAAAAAATTCAATCAAAGTTAGATAACATTTGCTAGAGATGTAGAAAATGTAGTCATATGAAAATATAACTTTTAATAGTTTTTTTTTTTTTTTGGTCAAATAAGATGCTACAAAACAGCTATATTAAAACACGGATGAAAAAGTATTTGCATGACATTCCTTTAAAATATATATTTATTTGTAATTTTTTAGTACACAGAAGTAATATATTTCTGTCATAATTTCTTCAAGTTAAACTAAACTTTTATTTTGGCATTTCATTTCTGTGGCAATCATTCACACAGAGACTCAAAGAGCATGCAGTAAAAATGTCTATAGCTTATCATTATCCACATCCAGTTTTACTGTGATCTTGATATGGTTTATCGCAGCTCTAAGTAGAAAGGACATATGGAGTCGCACTGGCTGCATTATTTTATGACAGTATTCTGAAGTGCTGTGCCAAACGCTTATGAATCATCTTTAAATGGCTAATATTATCCGTCTGACAAAAAAACAAAACAAAAAAACATGCAGCTAGGCCATGCAAAAAAATGAAAATGAAAAAACCTTTAAAAAGATGTGTTTTGCAACGTCTGTGCATGGTAATTATTGTTCTCTATCAAAGCTGTCACTGTGATGGTACCCTTTCAAACTGTAGTAATATGTAATTTAAAAAAAAAAGGTACTTTTCAGAGTGACAGCTTTTGTACCTCTTTTTCTGAGAGTGTAGAACTAAACTGGCTGCTTTTTATGTTTTAATTCTGACTTATTTTTTAAGCAGATATTTATTTGCCACTCATGCGTTTCCATTGCCCTAAATTGATGCGGAAATCAAAGGTGCCCTCTATTTCTTCATGTATATGAACATGAAGAGGTGCAGAAGCCAGACGGCTGTGCTGTTTAATTCATTCCCTCCCTCTTGATTGGTGCTGATTCGTTCCATTTCGAACAGGCGTGTGAATAAAGAGGCATGACCGTCCTGCTGTAGATGCGATGCTAAAGCGCATGTGTTGATCACCGAGGCGAGCGAGAGCATGATTGCTGATTGCTCGGGGTTTTAATTATGGAAATCATGAGCTGTTAAGAGTGCTCAAAGCTTTGAGCTATTTGCTAATGGTGAAAGTCATAAAAATAGTACATTGAGTTTAGTTGCACTGCAGACAGACATTTGTTTCATGCTTGTGATTGTATACAGAAACATTTAGCGTACTTGGAACTGAAAAACAATTATTGGATTATAATTATAGACAGCACATTGTATTATAAAGTAAAGATAATAAGTAATGTTAAGTAATAAAAAAATTAGATTTTAATGTATATTCAAATAGAAAAATGTTATTTTACATCATAATAATATTTAGCAATTTTTGGCAAATAAATGTAGCCTCGATGAGCATAAGAACTCTTTTTGACCGAATTAAAATACAATTGCCTGCACAGCTATTTATATACAGAATATGGATCTGCTCTAAAGTCTAATAATAACTTGCACTGATTGCTTCCTTTCATATGTTTTTTTTTTCAAAACAAAAACAAATGTCTTACTCATCTGCAGTTTGTTATACCACTCTTTCCTGAGCTATGCTAACAACCAAATAATTATTTTAGTTAATGCCACTAATGAGTGTGAGATATTGAATTATTTGTTTTTGCCTGGGATCCTCTCTGCGGTAACTCAAGGAATCTGCGCAGACACAAGAAGGAATTGTGTTCTGGGGGACAGAAGAGGGAAAAGCAGGAGTGGAGGATTGGGAGCAGAAAATGAATTCGAGTCTTGCCATCCAGCAGAGGCTTTTCTTTTGTCCATTTATCATGAAAGTTATTTTCTTTCTTTTTGAATTACAGTTCAATAGATACAAATCCAAGGAAGCTGTAGTGGCCTTTTCTTTGGCATTCATGAACAGAATATTATTAAAAGGAAAAAAGAGCAAATTAACTGAAGTACATTTGAAAGAGTAGTGTCTTCAGTATTAATGTGAAATGTAATGCATTGCTTATTTACTCTGAAAGATTTGGTAACACTTTACAAAGAGGTTTCATTTGTTAACATGAACTGACAAGCTTTAGAAGGATTATTAATCTGAGTTTGTTAAACGATAGATTACATTTTTTCTTCAGTAGAACAATAAAGAAGATTTTTAGCTGAAACCGTGATCCTTGGTGGTTCATAAAATGCAAGTCAGTGGTTACTGAAGGATTTGTTTCAAACACTCGACTAATGTCATGAAGTGAGTTTGGAGTAAAAACATGTTATTAAATGTATTATTTTCACATGCTTTCAGATGGAGCGGCATTAGTTCACTGAGAAGCTATGCAAACAGCTGCAATTATCCTAGATTTCATAAACGCGCGACTATATCGTCTGCGATTTAATTTTTTATTTTTACCTAGCTTGGCTAACTACGGCTCTGTGTGGTAAATGCTGCTCCATCTGAAAGCATTGATATGCTTTTAGACATGTAAAACATCCACATTTGTCATCATTATCAAGTGCTTAAAACAATATAATTGTGTATACATTACATCATTGCGTGATTATGGGAGTGAGCTAGAGAATTCAACCAATTTATTAAAACAGATTGTCTAAAAGAAGCAGTTTGTGGAAAAGAATCCGATTTCCCTGTGAGGCTCTGGACTGCAGGTTATAATGTGCAGTTTCTTGCACAGACTGATTGTTTTGCTTCGTAAAACATCAATATATGGCCAAGACCAACACATGTTGCAGTATATGGATTCCATAGTTGCACACAAATGTAAATAAAGTGGCTTATTACAATTGGAAACATTACAGTGACTTTGCCAAAAATCATTAATTCATAATGTATGGCTGATGGATGAGTAGGAGTTAAATTAAAGGGCCACTGTAAGAAGTGTCTAAAGCGGATTGGAACGCATCAGATCAGGGTTGAATAATGTGTCCTTCCAGACTTAATGCCATGCAAAATAAATAATAGAGTTCGAATCCAAACAGTATATCACCAGTGTGAATGCAGTTGAATTTGTGCTGAATAAGACAGGTGAGCTCATAAATTTGGATTAAGTCGGCTTTGTGTTCTGTTTGCGATCTGCTTACACAGTTTCCCACGAATCAAGCAATATTTCACCAGTTATTCCACTGGACTGCGCATGCAATCTCACATTTCTCTTCCACAGTCCTCACTCAGATCTCACCAGCTGGGTTTTTGGGAAGGGATTTATTTTCTTCCTTTCGTTGCCTTTTAATCCCAGTATTCGCATTGTTAACTGTGGTAAGGTAAATTCATGCCATGAACCAGGTTCTTTTTTACTAAATAACAACAACATATGATCAAATAACATCTGATAAAAAATGATCAAAGATCCGGACTCTATGACGATGTTGCTTATGCTGAATTTTAGTGTGGATTATTTCATGTTTAGGTCAGATTGTTCATATCATCTGCTGTGTAAAGGATCTCTATTGAATGTGGATGTGTTGTGTATCACTAGATCAAATCTATAAATTACATTTACACAACATTTCCCTACAGCGTTTTCAAATGATTGTAAACCATTGTGTTTTTGTGCATTTTAAGTAAAATTTCAACACATTGATTTTATATGTTTGTGTAGTAAATTGCATGCCTATCTTTTCTCTTATCGACAATATATTTGATTATTTTTATTTGTTTGCACAATATCAGTAAGTTTGGTATTTTCGTAAATAATAGGAGGCCCTATATGTCAATTTTTAATAGTGCACTTGAAGAAAAATCTACAAAAGCTGTCATTTGGTTTTTTTTTTTTTTTTTTTCAAAAGTATTTGCCCCCCAAAAGATGCACATTAGTATCTAAATGGTACACTTTGAAAGGATATCACCCATAACAGCTTATGTACATCCTTTTCTGACTGTATATGACAAGTTTTGGTTATAAAATATTTGTTTAATTGCAGATCAATACTTTATTTGTTGTCTGCATCCACTAATCTTTCTTGCTTATTAATTCTGGATAGCTGACAACATAAACATGATGTCCGACTGATATTATTAAATCTATTTATATGCTATCATGTCCTATTCTATAAAGCTCCAAAATAAATAAATAATAATAAAAGGATAGACAATCCTAGTTATATCTTAAATGGTTAAATGTATAAACCTTTATTTCTAAAAATAAAGCAAAATGAGATTGTACAGATAAAATTAACCACAGGCAAAAAAGAAAGCAACAATAAAACTGTCTACGTCTTTGGACCCTAATGCGTTGAACACACTGGATTAGTTGTACTAATTTTAGAAATCCATGATTGATGGAGAAAGAGATTTCAAACATATTTCTCACATTGGCGTCTTGAACAGAATCTGTGTTCTCTCAAATGTGAAGTTATCGTGTCAATCTTCTGGCAGTTGGGTTACTTTTTGACACTTTTATAATCCTCGTTTGAAAACCAATTAAAAATACTGCTTCACGTCTTCAATTAGCTGTGTTTGAGCTCAATTTTGGACGCAGCTTTACATCTCATTTGTGCCCGTTCTGCTTGCTATGCATGCATGTGTGCATTCTTTATTTTCTCCCATCTTGGTCGTGGCAATTGAAAATAAATTAACATTCCTGCTCTTTTATGTTCTGCTTCTTTAAGCCTGTCAAGAATACTTGGAGACGAACCCTGAGAGGTCAAGCGACACTCACTAGTTGTCAATCTTCCTGGTTGACCCGCCCATCCTTTTCTTTCGCTTTTCCATTCTTTTCTTCCCCGTTCATTCAGTTCCTCCCTGTCTTAGAAACTCTCAGGCTTTCTTTCGGTGGTCTCTGAGACAGGAAGCTCTGAGATGAATGTCACACTCACAAACACAGCCATATCTGATCTCAAGTCCTCCTGGCTGCCGTTTCCCCCAGCGCTTCAATTTATGGAGCCTGGAAAACCAACGTGATCTCATGAGAATACGTGTGTATTTTTACGTTAAATGTGGTTCTACCACACGTACATTTACTTACACTAAAGTGTCTATTTACACTAAAGTGTAAATTTATATGAATTCCCATGTATTAATATTAAAATCGTGGCTTTAATGATTTAAATCTGTTGTATTTAATTGTCATATCAATAAATGTTTTTATTGAATTTATTGAGAGCAGTTTACTCATCTACTTAATAGGAAATAACATTTCTGTGCATGCTGCAAACCATATATACACAAAAGCACAGCATAAAATTACAAATCACATCCATTTTATTTGTTTGCTGTACTCCATATCTTTAGAATCCAGATGTTTGCAAGGAACATATCCATATCAATCGATCTTCATCTTCATTCTCAGCAACAGCGTCCGTCACAGTCAAAGCCCGCGCTCGTCGTTATGATTCGAATTTGAAAATAGCGCCAGTGCGCCACAGGAACGTTACGACATGGTTTACGGCACTAATATCGAACTCTCATTGGTTCTCACATAATTCGTCACACATAGCGACATGTCGTGTTTCAGTTGATAGACATTTGAAATCAGTACTGCGCCAGTGCGCCTTCATGGAGAGAAGACAGATTCATAATTTCACGGATTAATAAATTAAATTCTGCTCTGTACCTTATAAAAACTATTACCTCCAGAGAGGACTGCGACTGGAACTCATTATCATTTGAACTACTTTTGGTACCACTTTTGATATTTTTTTGCAAAAAATAAATGATTAACATTATGTTTGTTTGTCTGTTATTTGTTTATTTATAACAGTAACGTTATGTAGTTTTAAGAAATGGTTATGGGTAGGTTTAGGGGTAGGTGTAAGATTAACATTAGTGGCTCAAAATAACGTTTTAATGTTATATTTTTACTAAAATTGTGTTTTATTATGTTTTATTCTTTTAACATTCTGTATAAAATGGGTAGGTTTAGGTTCGGGTGAGGTATAGGGATCTTACATTTATCAAAAAAAAAATTATAAAAAGGGAAAATATACATAAATATTAAAAAAGTTAATCCGATACGCATTGAAAAGCAGCTTCATGAGCATATTTCTATGGATAACTGACTGGTCAGAGAACACGTTCTATCTGTACGTATTTGAGGTTGTTTTTACGTAAATTTCGATACGTATCGAACCTGTAATTACGTCCAGATAATACGTAAATGACACTGTAAATACGTAAAGGCACATACGTATTGGACAGTTTTAATTTACGTCTAAATATGTACGTTTTGATTGTGAGATCAGGCTGGGAAAACAGACAGAATCAGCAGAGTTTACTGCATAATGCTGAATGTCTTGAAACTTGGCAAATTTTGAAAGAATAAATCAAAAGTTCGGTGCACTTAATCAAATGAAAATTGTGA
This sequence comes from Carassius carassius, assembly GCF_963082965.1. Taxonomy (NCBI): domain Eukaryota; kingdom Metazoa; phylum Chordata; class Actinopteri; order Cypriniformes; family Cyprinidae; genus Carassius; species Carassius carassius. Next base: position 31,179,472 of record NC_081774.1, read on the forward strand.
CAGAAATGATTACTATAGTACAGCACAATGTACAATAATAATAATAAATGAACAGCTGATTTGAACAGTAAACCTCTTTTTTTTGTCAGAATATAAAGTTGTTTAATTTTAATTTGATTACATTTTCAAGAGTAAATTATTTTTCATGTGCCGCCTTTTTGAGTATTTGTATTCAAAAAATTATAAATCCAGAAAGATGAAAGCACATAACACAGAATTTCAAAAATAAAATAAAAACTCATTTCATAGGGGCCTATTATTATAAAACAGCAATAAACTCTTTAAGTTGTTAGTGTTTTAAAGCTTCAGATGATTAGACATGCTGTTTGATTGTTAAAATTGAATTAAACCATTGCACAGAATTTAGACAAAAAACTTTTTTTTTTGTTAAGCTTTAAATACATTTTTGTTAAATTGTAGAAGTGCTTTTTGATTACTAAAATGTATTTTAACCATTAAAGTTCTTTAATAACAGTTTAATATTAATTTCATATGGAAAACGCATCTCATGTCTAGTCATATTTGACCCTGAATTTTCCTAGAATCCGAGAGCCATTGCAAAAAAATAATGTTCAAAGATGTCCAGTATTTTGTCTCCTTGGTATGGAATCAAATGCTTGATATTGTCTCACCGTGCATGTTTCTGTTATTACACATCTCTCCTTCATGCAAAAGAAGCAGGCCTCAGTCAGGAATGGTGCAAAGCTCTCTAAAGCCAATCATTTGATCCTTTTATTTCAAGTCAGAACAAATCTGCCAAACAGAATGGTGTTTATGGGGATGATAATGCTGGGCTCCTGTGATTTAAGCCTCCAGACGTTTGAGAGGAATAAAGCATGTTGAGAGACAGCCAGCATCAGCGTCTTCAGTCTCAGCAGGTTACGTCCGAAATCACTGAAGCTCCCTAAAACGCTTCCCAGTTGTGGATTTGCTCTTATTTCAGGATATTTGGAATCATAATCCCGTAATGCAGTGCATTAAGCGGTTTCCCACATGAATGCACAGTAAGAGATAAGGCTGATTAACTTTATATGATTAGGCTTTAATTTGCCTAATTAAACTTATTAGTGAGAGGTGAAAAATATGTATCCTTAAAGGGATACTCCACATACAAAGGAGTTCTCTATCCATCTCCGTGAGTCCATGTAAAGCGAATCAGATTACGTACTTGTAATTCGATTAGTTACAGTTACCTTTTTATTGATTACAAGATAATGATCACATGGCATGCAGGAAATATTTCAGAATTTGATTGTTGGAATTGTAAAAATATTTATTTGAATGCAACATCTGTAAGGTTTAATTAATTTTTTATCATCTTTTCATTCAAATCACAAACTCCCCGCTGTTCCTTCACTAACCCCAGTTTGGGAAACTTTGACATATTGCACTTAAAATTCACAATTGTGAACAATGTAAGGAATGCATTTTCTTTCTCTTTGTATTTTTATATCAATATGGTACAATATTATTCAATTTAAATCAGTGTGATAAACAAGTTAGGCCAAAGGTAATCCACAATGTTGTCTGAATTGTGTAATGTAATGGATTGTTGCTCACTGCATTTTTTGTCATTGAATCTGGAATCAGTTACAGATTACAATTTGTAAGTCATCTACCGAGCTCTCTGCAAGAGTATGAATCCCTCAAAGTTGATGCTTCAAAAACCACACAAAACGAACAAGATGGGAATCCACATGATCCCAGTCTTCTAAAATGTTATTGATTGTTCTTAAAAAGAAAAGAAATCACAATTATTTTCTCCCTTATTAACTATATCTCCCTTTCAGATAAGCATGCTGAAACGGCAAAAACAGCCATGTGAAGCAGGATATCTCAGTAGAGACGTGCTTTTTAGGTAACGTAGAGAGAGCATGTGTATGGTTGTCAGGTTGGAAAGATTAAGCAAACCACTGGACACAAAATGTGTCTATTCAAGAGAAAAGCTCTGAAGGGGGATAAACTGTTGACATCTGGCAACCGCAACCATAAACCTTGTGGATGCTTGTTATACCACATTAAATGACCACATTAAAATGAAATGCAGACAATTATGCTTAATAAATAAAAGAAGCAGAAGTCACGATCGTGATGAAAATAAGAGTCACTGTGCAGCCCTAGATGCATATGACATTTGATTGGAAGTGATGGCTTCTAGTATAAAGAGTTTTGCTTCAGAAGACACAGATTCATCAACTGGGGTCATATGGATTACTGTTGTGTGGTTTTTAAAGCGTCAACTTTGAGCAACCAGTGCACTTGCATTATAGGGACTCTCCGAGATGGATTATTTCCCCCCAAAAATCTCAGTTTGTGTTCAACCGAGGAAAAAAAAATCATTAATTTGGGATGCACAAGGGTGATTAAATGACAAGAGAATACATTTTTGGCTGGAGCACCTCTTTAATTCTCTGGGTGCTTGAGAATTTGCAGGGTTGTTATTCAGTGCTCAATGTGCCCTTGCTAATTATTTACCAATAACTGTGTTTAGTGAAGTACAAGTGTTTGATTTCTAAAACACTGCTTCTGCATGCCAAAATTGACATTGCACAGTATTATTGTTGCTCTGCACCAGTGTCTGATGTTAAATGCATCTGCAAGAACATTTCCTGTTATGAAACATAATTAATTTTGTTCAAACTTTTTCTGTCGTCCATAGAGCTGTGAAAATGGCACAGTGTTTATATTTGGGTTCATTATGAAATAATCAGTGCACTTGATGATAAGGGCGCTTTGATGAAGCGCACTTCAAAGTGCACCACCGCACAGGATTCCCTACCTGTGCTGTAAACGCTGAGCCAGTGCATCGAGGAAGATGAAAGTATTATTTAGCTTCGGGTGGGCGTTTGTGTGTTTGTGCACATGCGCACGTCACTGGGAATGAATTTGTGAACAAAGTGAGCTTGACATGTCATCTGTCTTCAGTGTTTGGCATTGTGTTATAATGAGCTCGGGCTCCCCGAGGTCTCAGATATTGCCTTCTGCCAATGCGGGCAAAGAGTCTGAATGTGTTTGTTCCCGTGAGATAACAGGAAAATGCAAACACACACAAAAGAGAGGTGATTCTAGTAGTTTATCAACTGAACCTGTTGCCACAGTAATTATGATGTACCTCAGGGTGAGCCGAGGGATATGAGAGATCTGTCTGTAATCTTCATAAACACAGTGGAATTTAAAGCTTGACTAGAGATGTCAAAGCAACTCCGAGGTCCAGAGATCCATTGTATCCTAGAAAAACAAAGATTGTATTATGAATGTTGCAGACTTTTTTGAGGCCTGCAGTTAGAATCAATGCAATGGTAACAAAAAAAATGCTAAATTTAAAGATTGACCAAGTCTCTTCTGCTCACCAAAGTTGCATTTTTAGCTCAAAAATACAGTAAAAGTAGTAATATAGTGAAATATTATTACAATTAAAAATAACATGATATAATTTAGATGATGTTATAATATTATAATAGCTTTCATTACTCCAGATCCTTCAGAAATCGTTCTAATAGTTATTGATACTCCATTAATAATGGTTTTTATTATTATCAATGTTTAAAACTGTTTTCGCTGCTTAATATTTTTGTGGAAACGGTGATATTTAATTATTTTTCAGGATACTTTGATGAATTGAAAGTTCAAAGGAACAGCATTTCTTTGAAATCTAACATTATAAATGTCTTTACTGACACTTTATTTCAATTTAATGCGTCCTCGTTTCAATAAAGTCAATCTTTCTCAGCACAAACCTTTAAATGTGAATCACACTTTTCACAAAACGATTCGGAAGCACAACGTTCAAAATGAATAATAATAATCTGAAATGTTTCTTAAAATAATTTCTGAAGATCACGTGACACTGAAGACTGGAGTAATGATGCTGAAAATACAGTTGCATATTTACAATTACTGTTTACAATATATATTCAATAGAAAAGGCATATTTTGAATTGATAAAATGGTATTTCAGAATGTTAGTTTCTATTGTATTTTTCAATAAATACATTTAGCCTTTGTGTGCACAAAATGCTTCTTTTAATACCATTTTAAAATAGTATATTCCAAATTTGGATGGTTCCTAACTGAAATCGCATTGGATACAAAACAGATCTGATATGATTCTGCATTAGGGTGTTTCTGTAAAACACCCTTCTCTTCTGAGTCAAAACTACCTAGTGTTTTGGCTGTGAGTTTTGCACAGACAAGCAGCACTTTCTGGCTTGTAATTGAGATTGATTTACACTCTCTCAGCCTTTCTCACACTCAGCTGAAGTTCAGAAACATTTTGGTATGAGATGGCTTGATATGAGATGGGTGCTTTCATCTTGCGTAAAGTAAAACAAGTTTGTGTTCCATTATTCTTTGATTTGTTTGCCTGTGTTGTATCGGTTGACAAGGTGATTTGATAAGGTTGGCAAGATTTATTTCTGTAAACCATATCGTTTTTTGGCTGGTAATGATGTTTTTCTGTATCACTGATGTTGGATATTTCATTTTGCTCATAAGCTCAGTTTTTACAAGTAGATTTATCTCTGCAGTCATCTAATGCTCACTCGTGAACACAGTTTTCCTTGATGTGTTAATGTAATTCTGATTGAAGCATGAAGTCAGGGTGGGACATCGAGAGCTTATCTCTATTTTTAAAGTATCAGCATTTCTTTTACATTTACAGCCTGGCAAAGCTGCATTCGGCAGCTTGTGACAGCCACAGTCCTGATAAAATATGAGTCTAATAGATTCTCTTTTTAGATTTGGTATAAAACTAAACAGGTTATTTGATTTGTAGTTTGATAGGCGAGTCGTGGCATCAGTGTAAGCTCTTCTTGTCAGTGCTGTTTATAATGCGGAGGCTGTTTAACTCTTCAAGATGTTTGATCTAAAACAGAGTATTCTGGGTAGACTTCAAATAGCTCGGATACGTTTGGTGGTTATGATTAGCTTCGTGCCGTCTCCTCTCTGCAGCAGGTTACGTGATAGACTTGGAAAGCATAATTACACTGGCTGAATCCTTCACTGTGGAAATAACTTTGCAGCTACATGTCAACTAACTCTCATTAGAGTATTAGTAGACTGTTAGGTTGTGGTTAGTGTTAGTAGAATACGTTGACGGGTACTTAGCTACTAGAATGACTTAAGTGATCTATCAAGATAAACTGTTTAACAAATAGTGTGTAAACAAGCAGTTGTTTTGATAGAGGGAAACTAGATCAGATTTTTCAGATATTCCCCTTTAAATATAATAACCATCAGCTGTATGCAATGACCAACATTTGGTTTTCGACGGCTGAAAATGGGCGTTATTCAACAATCTGAATATGGAGCTGCATTGATATCCCTGTATCGCTGTTTGTTAGCAACCAGAGTTAAATGCACGCAAACTTTGGAAAAATAATATTTATGGCACTTGGACAGGTATGTCCCATGCAATTGTTTTGATTGAAGGAAACAAGATACATTTCTGATTTCCACATTTGTTCCTCATACATTCCTTTATAAACGAAATAAGTATCATCTGTGTGCAAAGTGAACAACCTTTGGTTTTTGACCACTGAAAATGTGTACAATTTAACAATTTACTCCTGGAGCCATATTGAAATTCCAATATCTCTGGAACCGAACGATATAGGGCATTAAAAATGAAGATGCCAAAATAAATGTTTAAGACGCAACATCTCAAAGGGCATTAAGATATATTTTAATACTACATGAGTTACAGACATCCAAACTTTGGAGAAAAGCAACTTGAAAAGTGCTTTTTCCCATTTTTAAACGGTCACCATTGGCAGATAATGCAACAAAGATGGCTAAAGTCAACAGATTTTACTAACAGACCTACCAATCTCTCTGACTTACCAAGAGATAACATTGTGATGCTGCCATCTTTCTGAAGTCATTTTTACCCCCCTGTAATTTGGCTCTGAATCTCAGGTGAAAACTGCCATTTTGACCCCGCTCTACAAAATAGTGGATTGCTCAGTAAATATACATCCACAACATTTAATATGTTGGCTTTCATTACTATACATGTTTATCTTTCTTCAGAAAATATTGACAAAATACAAAATTTGATCCGGGGACCTCTGGTTGAGTTCACACAGAATGACCCATGTGATTTCAGAATGAGAGATTTCATCTGTGCAAAGGATTGAGAAAATAGCCAGATTCTTTTTTCCTTTTGATTGGATTATTTCAGATCTACGCCTCCTCCTCCACCAATCGGATTGATTGTGGTCTTTTCAGTCCAAATGAGCCATCGATCACTTTACTAACACATCAATCCGATTACAGACGAAGAGTGTTTTGAGCTTGATGTTTATGTGATATGATTTCTGTTTTGGTGATCCCAATTCACACTGTTAATTATTTTGTCTTTAATGTGCTTTCAGATGGAGCATGAATGGTGAAAGGTGGAGAGCAGCAGATTGCTGATGTCTGCGTGGCCTGCATACTCTCAAGATCCTCTTTTCGATTCTGTACTATTGTCTGGCATCTGGAGACGCTCTTGAATAACCAAAATGGCTACTTCACTGTGGAAATGTCCCCTGGTGCATGGATTTGTGTTAACTGTGATTTTTATACAATCTTCAGAAGGTAAGACCATCTCTATAGATGCTATAGCCTGCTAAAATCATAAAGTGACATGTTTAGAGAGTCTGTATTTAGTGAATATGCAACACTTTCCAGCACAGCATGTTCATGGAGACGCTTCAGATTCTACTGTAAAGAAGTGGTGTGATTATTCAGCTCATGTCAGTTCAGATCAATAACCGTTTGAAATGTTGGTGTGTTTGGTTTTAGTTTGCAAATTTGATTTTTTTCTGCCTTGACTCTGTGTTCTTTCACAAAGCCGATTGTGAAATCGTAGACATGTCTGTTGAGCGCATGACCTGGTCTGGCGATCAGAGTTAGATTAGTCAGAATTCACTCAATACTCAAAACGCCAGAGATCTGCACTCTCGTGGATCCTTAATTATTCATTTTGCAGTGTAGGTCAAATTATTATTACCTCAGTAGCTAGCTTTAAATTGAAAAAAAGAAAAAAGTTTATAAAGGAAGGTGCGTTTTTGCTCTGCAGAATTGAATAAAAATAAACAAAATCACTCAAAACACATCACAACATGCACATAAACTAGGAATAGTTGCTTCTTTTGAATAAATGGTTATTTCACGACTGTTATGTGGTATGAATGTAATTGGATGAATGTTGTCTGTGATCTGCCAGTCATTCAGAAATCCTCTGTGCAGTCTGTGAAGATGTTAGACCTGCAGTTGAGATAATTCACTGAATTTGCTGATTTGAGAGACTCGGAAAGTCTGAGAGAGTACATGTTGCATGTATTGTCCAGTGGAGTGACATTTCTCAAAGTCCCAATGTCTGATTTGTGTGTGAAACTGTATCATGCTGCACTTGTCTTCAGTTTTGTTTTAGCCTTTGCTAGCTCATATCTCATCATGTACATGTGACACAGCTATCATGAATCATCACTGCATTTCCATGGGAAAGGTGTCCTCAAGCACACCAGAGATAAGATTGATCCATCTTATTCATGGTTTTTCCTCACTTTCATTCAACATGCCGTATCTCCAGCCACAAACGCTGGCCAGAAAGAATGTTTTCAAAACCACACGTATCTGCTTATATGATCTGGATTTTAATGTACAGTATGTTCTAGTTTATTCATTTACATTGATTCTCCAGAAATGCCTTGTCTTAAGAGTGAACTCTCCTGACGACTGATTCTAACTACTATTACTTATTTTGGAAATTGGGGGATTTTTTTCTCCCTCCAAGATGAGTTTAGAAGAACTTTTCCTACAATGTGTCGCTTTGATCAGCTGTCACTTAATCAATTTTTATGTTTTGATTTTGGTTTATCTTTTATAACTTTGGGAATTGGGAGGTTTGATCTGCACTCAGCTCTTTGTACATCAATGTTTGTTTTCATCTTCTAGCAGCGAGACGCATATTTCTTTTGAGTTTCTGAATGACTTCTGGAAATATGAGATGTTTAAAAAAAACACCATTAACCTCAGTTGAGTTTGTGTTTGCTTTATCTGTTGAACACTCCAATAGACAGAATGGTGCAATTAAGACCACAGCATTTTACTACAGTAAAGAGTAGTCTTAAAGGGTCATGACATGAGAAATCATATTTTCCCAGGTTATTTGATATGTAAGAGATCTCCGTACCATTAAAACATCCTGCATGTGCCTAAGATAAAATAAAATAAATCCATTTACATAACCATATAACCAAGCTCCAAAACAGCACATTTGGTATTCACTTTTTAAAAATGTATATGTTTACCAATCAAAGATTCATGACATCCATAATTTATAAATAAATTCTTAACTAAATTTTACTTTGCTATTTTCCCAACTGTAAAGAGAGAGACCTGTGTCTCAAAATAGTCAAATAGTCAAAAGATTTGTACCTCTTTCCCTGTCACTTTCTTGCAACGCACATGCAAAAGAAAGACAAGTCCCTAATTCTGTTTATCACTCACATGAATAACTGAATTAATCTGCAGAGTGGTGGATTTTTTCTAAAGGTTTCCAAAAAAATCTGGAAAGCTTCTGAAATCACCAGGTTGAAAATGCAGTTTTATTTATTTCTATGCAGTTTTTTTGAAATCTCTTTTGGGTTAACCTACTGTGTTTTTATTTATTTATTTGATATAATTCTGCAGAATGGAATTTCAGTCAGTAAAGCTGGGAAATGTGCATCTAAGCCGGTTGTCAGTAGCAGAGAGAGAGCACTAGTGAACAGATTGGGTTTTGAGTGGAAAGACATGAACTTACTGCCAGTGAAGGCTAAAACTGTCACTTTTAAGTTGACTTTCTACAAAGTCAGACAGCGTTCCATATCGTTACAGTGAGCCTGAACAATTAGTTTTAAAGCCATCTCATTTCCTGGAACACGTCCAATAATTGTAAATTCTTCCTCTGTGTTATGATGAGCCTTATTATAGATTACTGCTGTAATCCTTTGAGGATTATGAGTATATGCTTCATTATGATTCGGCCCTCTGCTGGAAAAACCCACTTTACCTGTCATTGCGAGTGATGCAGGTGGCCAAAAGGTCATTTGGCCTATTATTATAAGACATTAATCAGGATTATTTGTGATTAATCATAGCCATTGAATAGTATTCAAGTAATTAATTCACAGTAATTAAGTATTCATCAATACTAATACAGATGCTACAACTAAATTTTTTTTTGTTCAATTTCTGAGGATTTAATAAGTAATTCTAGCCATTCAGCATTTTGAAAACCATAATTTTAATATTTATTAGGTATAAAGTGCAAATTATTAACCTAGTGTTTTTGTTGATTGTTTACTTTTGTTGAACTTTTATAGAACATTCTCACTTTTATAACAGGTTTTAATTTATATAAACTTTACTGATGTCACAAACTCCCACAGTCTCTGTCTGTCAAAACAAAGTTTATTTTATGTATTGATTTGAATGCTAATTAAGATCTGTAGATTAAAACTCTAAGAATTTAATATTTTTATGTGAGCATTAGGGTTGCAAAGGGGTGCGTTTCTGGTAAATTTCCGGAAAATTAGCAAAAATCCCTGGTATAATCCAAAAAATCCTGGAAAGTTTCCAAAATTTCTGGATATTTTCCACATTTTTGCAACCCTAGTGTGCATTGATCGACTCAATATGAAGTGATTATTTAAGCTGCCATAATTTTAGAGCAGTACATACACACATAAAAAGAACTGTATAAAAAAAGTCACTCAGAAATTTCTGGCTAAATTTACTAATTACATTACGCATTGAATTAAGCATAAAAATAATCATAAAATTTTGCATTTCAATTGAAATTTGAATTTTGAATTTGTTCAAAATTCGCCAACCGTACACGAGCTCCTCTCTGGACAGTGTATTATATCACTGTAAGCTTCAGCAAAATCCTTTCCTGGTGTCTGTGGCCTGATTCCTTGCGCACAACATGCGGTCCTTCTCTGGCAGTCTTGAAAAGAGGCCTGCCATATTTTTATATTCCAATATGAAAGGCCAAACAATAAATGACTCCGTAGACATTGGCTTCTGAAAGGACACACTTAAGAGAAAAGAGCAAATTGCTTGAAGTGTCTTAGATCATTGAGTGCCTAGCTTGTTTAACAACAGTGTAACAACCGATATCAGGACAAAACTATTTTAGATTGAATCAGGAAAAAAGGGAAGTGTAAATAAAAGTGCTTTCTTAGATTTCAAGTTTTTGTTACAAATCTTATTTTTCAATGTTAAAATCTTAACAGTTTTAAACTACCACTGTTTTCAGATAAAAACCCAAGCTTGAGAAACATATGCATAAAGAGTTTCTTCACGTTATTCTTTTGCATCTAATCACTGCACTGCATTATGCATGAGGTCAGATAACAGCGCAAAAAATGAGTTTCAGCGCTGTTCATTCACCTCTGTGTTGTCCTTCACATCTCATAACCTAATTCATGCTTGCAAAAAACAATCTGCAAATGCACATCCAACGCTAGGTTAAAAACAACACGGTTTAGGTCAACCCAATGCTGGTGTGTGTTAAATCAACTATAGCTGCTGGGTTAAAATGAACCCAGTATGGTGTGCAAGTTAAAATCACTTTAACACATGCATAATGACTGCAGTAGCAACACAGGCCACATTCATAATCAACAGGTTCCCTTATGAAACAAAAATATATTGCAGTATATTGGAAAATATAATGTAATATATTAGGCATATATTCTTATATATGGGATTTAATATTTATTTTTTCCAATATATTGCAATATATTGAAAGCGGCAATCATTTGAATATTTTGCAATGTATTATATAATATATGTATCATCAATATATTATTCAATGTATTCAAATATATAATATATTAGAAAAAATAAAAAGGTAAAATAATATATTACAATATATCAATATATTTTTAAGAAATATATTGGTAAATATATTTTCCTTTCGTAAGGGTTAAGATTAATCGATAATCTAGAACACCTCAAAATAGACAACGAGTAGGCAAAAGTGAAAGCAATGTGTACATATAATGACAAATCAACAGTTAAACAAAATAGCTCTTTTACAAGATTACAAGATAAAGACTCTTTCACACTGAGTGCAATGCAATAAAGTGAAGTGAATCATAAACGGATCATGCTTTCACATTGAACATGAAAACAATTGATTGTTTTTGCCTTATACATGCCTGCGTGACTGAAAATGTATTTTACACTTGAACTGTTCAGCAGATTGGCCTATCGTTCTTGACCACTGAGAAGAAGAATCACTTAAATGTTGGTGGTTAGAAACACAAAGGCCTGGTTTAGGGCTGGGCGATATATATAAAAAAATATTATATCTCGATATTGTCAAAATTTTTATGATATTCGATATATATCTCGATATGTTTGCATTTGCATTTAAATAATAAAAAATAAAACAACATGATTTTCTTTTTCCCATTAAAAAGAAATAAAAAACTATTTAGATTAAACAGCTAATTTAAGCAGTTAAAAAATCTAGACCAAAAGATCACTTACTGCTTTTTATTAAATGAATACATGTAGGCCTATATGTAACTGAAGCAGTGCAAATGAAGTAACAGTTACAGAAAGTGCATTCTGTCAACTTTTTAGTGCATGCAATTCACAATTTAAACTATGCAACTGGGATAAGTATTTTAGTTTTTAAGCTAAGAACACAAGTCTGTCAACTGTCTGGGGTTTTTAAGAGAAGCTCTGTGGCATGAAACTATGTTCCTACTAACACTAAAAACCCTCTTAGATGGGGAGCTAGTTGCTGAAGCACATAGCTATTTCTTATATATAAATATATATAAATGAATACCAAAGACTTTTGCATTTTCTCTGTCTATATTATGGAAACTGGTAAACATATCAGTGAAATTCCCCAATAGTAATTCCAAATGGCCATAGCCTATGTTTCTCTATTCAAACATCAGCGGTCGAGTAAGTGCATTTATTTTGCGATCACAAACGCAAACAATACAGTTGAGATCTCACGACAGAACACAGACCGGCTGAACGACGCTTTCATTAGATCGCTCAATTCCAGCTTGTTAGTGCTTTCAGATTATCATCAGCGGCTTTTCCGCAATGAGGAGTGAGCACGTGCACATGGTTGCCAGATTGCTTAAAATAAGCAAACACTGGGCAGAAAATGTATCCTTGTAACAGTGGAGCTGTGATTGGGAGATTTAAACTCTTGTTATCTGGCAACCGCTATCATTACAGCTCTTAGCTGTTACAGCAGTTACAGGTTCCTTTTTTGGACATTCGGCGCGTTCTTTTGGGAAAGTATGCTTGAATTTGAAATATTCGATATTCCCGATATATTCAAATTGTACATCGTCGTCAAAATTATTCCGATGTTATCGCTAATATTCGATATATCGCCCAGCCCTAGCCTGGTTCTACTGGGGTGCTAAGCCTCAAAACTAAAGAAAAAACACACTCAGTTGAGGCTACAAAAATTGTATATTGGCAAAACAGATATGGTGAACACTTTAGCACGTACTTGTGTTCACGCTCTGTGGCGCATCAGTGGTTTCTCTTTACAATGTGTTTTTTGCAGTAATACGCAATGTGTCCAATCACAGTTTGCACTGGTTTTCAAAACCGCTTTCTATGCAAAAGCAGCACCTCTGGGAATGAGATCTAAATCACAATATGATTGCGCAGATCCTTTCATTGACACACTGGTTGGAAAAAAAAAAACTTGCTTTGTTGCACCGTGATTGATCACGCACAATGTGAATAGCTCTATAGGGAATTATTGTTTCGATTCAAGAACATCATTGCAGCATACATTTGCACCGATTAATCACACTTAGTGTTAAAGGCACAATTTGACCAATTATTTCTTCCAACCAATGAAAATAGCTCCACTACTGCCAAACCATCTGAGTGACACCAAAAAACATGCAGACTTGAAAGCCTGCAATAAACTCTGAAAGTCAGTGATAAACTGTCTATTATAGGAAATCAACAGGATTTTCCTCTTCGTTTAAAGCATTTTAACCTCTTGAGATGTTTTGGTGTGAGAGACAACACTGACAAAAACCTCAGGTTTAAACGAACACCTTTCTTGCCAGAAACAAAACAAAACTACAAGTGATGCATTTATATATTTAAAAAAAATTATAAAAATGCATTTGCAAAGTTAGACATATTCACAAAAAATCCCAGATTATTATATTTAACATTCCCTGCAAGAAAACACAGATATCTGTGTAAACAGTAGGGACACCCATCTTAATGTTGTGTATTCTATGTGAATTGACCATAAACATTACAGATGCACTCAGTAACAATTGATTTACAGACATTCATTTACATATCTAAAACAATTATAATAATTATGAATGATAGTAATTATACCAGAGTATTGTACTCATTTGATGATATTTTTAAATATAGTCTATCAAAAAAAAATTCATCATAGTTGTGTGTGTCCTCAATGATAAAGATGCCTTTTGTCAAACAGGTTCCAGACTGTTTTTTCATACTCGCATATTTCTTCATATCTGTAGTCAGTGTGTTTCAGGTCTGGTGTGGATTAGTCACAGTCTGGAACCTGGTTTTGTCTGTCAGGATTTCGTTTTGCCCCCTCGGTTCCTTAAGTAGCTCACTACTACTGCACTTATTTTTGTGCGCACATTGTACTTTGTATTGTACTTCTTGCAAAATCAATCAAATGTTAAACATTTGATCAAAAATAAGAGGGATTAAACAAAATGTTACTTTTTAATTAGTACTGTCCTGAATAGGATATTTATCTCAAACACACACACACACACACACACACACACACACACACACACACACACACACATATATATATATATATATATATATATATATAGCAAAATTATTTTGTTGCTTCTTGCATGTTTTGCGACTGACTCATTTGTCATCTGCTCTGCTTTGTCGGAGTGGGCGGAGCTAAAGATCTCTTTTGGCACACTCACTCACTGTGAGACTCTGATTGGTGGAATTTTCTGTACAGCATCATGGGTAATGTAGTTTTTCACCATAAATCCCAGTATTAAATACAATCATAAAAAACAATTATTAATGCGATTAGATGGGTTCAACAAAAGCAAATACAATCAATTCACAACCTCTTTTAAAGTTTATCAGTTAATGTTAAAAATGTATTTCCCAATGGAGAAAACGAGTTTTTACTTCTGAAACCTGACTGTTGCACTCTATACTGTACCAGGTGAGCTAATGAGCAAGTTTACCATGTGCCATATGGAGCTAGTTATGTGATGCAGACAACAAAATGTATTTGTTTACAAATACTGCACTTGGTGAAAGCGGGTTAATGTCATAACATAGTATTGTTCAGTAATCTGTTCCTTTAACTGTAATTTGTGTGTAAAGGAATTCAAGTTGTTGGTGTTTTACTGAAACTAATATTCATTTCATCTGAAAACTGTCCTGAATTGTATGTATAGTAAAATTTTTGGAGTTCTGCAGAAATGTAGGTAGAGGCTTTTTGAGTGATAAACAATGTTAAAATAATGAAAATTAGAACCTCATGCATCTTCCCAGCTAAAATGAGATCAACAGGTCAAAACATTTCTATGCCGCTAGCATCGCAAATCCAAGTGTTGGTGAAATTGCAAAACTAATGATTAATTCATTTCCAGAAAATTTCATAAACACTCCCCATATGCCAGTTTTCATCCTCCAAATCGGACAGACCTGACCCAAACTCATGCCTTCGATGTGAGTCACTGTTGCTGTGTTGGGCTTTTTTAGATGCTCGCATAAACAAAGCCGTTTTTGATGATGCCACAAAATCATTGTGTGTAGTGTTTGGTAAACTGTTGTTTTTGCCTTGTGGTGCATTTTGGACAAGGGGTTACTTTCTGATGGTAAGAATTCCTCAAACAACAGTGAAATTTAGAAGCTGAAGTGCTGAGAAGAAGAAAAACTTTAAAAGGCAAACATTGCATTTTAAAAGAAGATTAACCCCCTTCCAGTACATCTTAAATCCTTTTGGAAAATACAGTAGAACAGTGTAAACCCTGCATTGCTCGGTATATTGGATTATAGGTACTTGAGAGCAGTTTGCACATTTTCCTTTTCTTCTGAAGCTACTTGGCGTCCAGTAATACGGGAAGAAAATCACAAAAAAAGACAAGTAGGCTCAAGAAGTCCCTGCTGAGTCTACTGTGGGACTTCTCATACTTTTCTAAAGATGACACCATCCTTTTCTCATCTCCACCCATTTTTCAGTCTGAGAAATCCCCCGTTGAGTCCGGGACACAATGGGGGCCGGTCGAGGGGGAGTGTTTTGGATTTGCATGCAGCTGTTTGCTGTTCCTAAAGCTACAAAGGCCAATCAAATCTGCATTAATGGAGGGTGACAGGCAGGAATCCTGCTGGAAGCGGCCCTCACACTCGCACGCTTGGGAGATGCAATGCTTTTCTGCCTAAATGGTCACTGAGCGGGATCTTTCCACGAGAAATGATTAAAACTTGTAATAAAACTGGAAAGCAAACAAAAATGTCCTGCTTGTTAATGGTCTAATGACATGCAGGTATACATTTAATCTTAGTAAAGTGTGTGCATAAAACACATTTAATCTTATTAAAGTGTGTGCATAAAAATAATTTATAAAACATCTTAGCTAAGACCTCTTTTAGGGTCTTTATTATTATTTTTTAGTTTTTAAATCTAATTATAATAATGGAGACATAAATATATTACTGTTGTAACTTACAGTTGTACTGTAAAATAAAAACAATATTTGATCATTATAAACATCTTTTAACTTAACAGATTACCGATGTTTATGCCCTCGAGCGTTTAAGGTTTAAAATCCTTGAGCTTTTCTTCTGGGGAATTTCTGTAAACTTCTGTCCACAGAAATATTGGAAATTATGCAAATGTGTCAATAAAGTAAACCAAAATACATTCCAGAAATGCATAAACTCAGAGCGCATACAGAGATGGAGTTGGTTAGAAAGAAAAAAAAAATTGTCAAGAGGTCTTGACAATAAGATATAAATAAAATAAAAACTACTAAAAGTAATATACATACAATAAAAAATAATAATTGCAAGAGGTCTTACCTGCGTAAATAAATTAAAGTTCTATCGAGAAGCAGAAAATGGGGTATATTGTGCAACGATATTGGCTATGCTGGCTTGAGCCCACAGCAAACACCAGGAAGATGCATAAGAAAACTACTTCAGCCACTGACCAGGATTCCTGATAAAATTCCAAGTCAAGTCCAATGGAACAGGATCACAGCTAATTAGAATCCAGCTAGAACTGTTGCCATGGCAATGCATGGAACATTGCGCGTAATGTATTATGTATGGCATCGGATTCCCCCTTAACATGAGTTAAGTTAAAAGAAAGCGTGAGATAAAGAGGCATGCACTTTGGCAGGCTGGTTTAGGGCGACTGTTACTGCTTTCCTCTCTTTCTTCCCAGCTTTGATGTAAATCTCGACTGCTGCTGGCAGAAGGTGAGTCTGAAAAACTGTGCTGGTGTGTGGAAATAAATATCGACTCTAGAGAGCCAGTGAGTGGAGCAACATGTTGGAGACTGCAGAGTATAGACAACAGAACGGTTTACTTTGCACTGTTCATCTGTGCACGTCTTTCCAAAGAACAACAAAAGCTCATTATCAAGATAAAGTCAGGTTCTCTTCCAGTCAAATGACACATGCATGCGGGATAACGTCCAAACTAACAAAGGACTCAGTGAAGTCTTGCCCACATCGTTTCACTCAGAAATGCATCATATCTATCAGGGATATTGAACAGTCGGCTGGTCATTTTGCAACCAAACCCTGCGGCTTGAGTCTGAACCCAATGTCTTGAGACCATCACAGAATTTACACTCTTAAGTCAGCCGGCTTTGAAATGCCAACTTATGGTTATCTCTGCATGTCATACTGGATACAAAATAAATAAATACATAGTCTTACGCATAAATAGATAAATCTTACGCAAACACCAACACACTCTCTCGAAACTGCCAGTTGAAATACCTCATGCTCAATGTTCTTCATTTAGGTGTTCCTAATATTTACAGTTGTGCATGTTAGTTTTTCATAAAGCAAAGTATAGCTGCATTAGTGAACATACTGTGTCTATTGTGCAATAGAAAATGCTTCTCAATCAGTAATACGGAATGCCAAAAAATAATTTTAGAAAAAAAGGACTTTTGAAAAAGATCACCCTTCCATGTTTAAATTCAGCAAATAATTATTGACCCAGTCACCCATTTAGAGCATATTTGTCTATATTTCTATATTAAGTATTTTCTGTTTATTAAGTCTTAATTTGCTTTTTTTTTTTTTTTTTTTTACAAATTGAGATCACTTAAATGATCTTAAATTCATAGTCATTACATGAAATGTTGCATGCATTGCAAAAAATAAATGCATAAATATATAAATGAATACAAATAAAATACAATTAATTCTTCCTCAGTATTTCCCCCCACTTAAATCAAGACACATTTACCTGAGAAGCAAAATTAAGTCTTGTTTTCTGAGAAACAGAACAAAATTATGCATAAAACAAGAACTAAAATTTGTTAATGTGACAAATACTGAAGAAAACAGCACTTTTTTTAAAAGTATGGCAATCTATTTAAGTTTCTATTTAAGTTGTGATTTCAAGCTTCGAATCATTGCAAATACAAGACATTTACACTTAGAGACCATATTGATGTATTGTTTCTCTTTTAACCTTTTCCTTAAATTGTGTACTTGGTCTAAAGAAGGTCTTAAACTCTCTTCCTTCATAAAACCGGCAGAAAGCCTGAATTAGGGCTGCATAATTAAAAATGTCAACGTTATAATCATGCAAATGTAGATTAAATCTCAAAAAGTCTACTTGTTTTCTCTTTACCATGTTTTAACACAGTTTGTGCAGTGTTGAGCACTGTGGCTTGACTAACTCACTGCCTGCTGAATGAGAGTGAGAAACGGAAATCCTGGAGTGGATCTGGAGCAGCGTATTCAGTCCTCAGTGACTGAGAATCTAACCTTCTGTCTCAATATCGCTATAAAATAAATAATAATTCAGCTACATCAGTGCATGCGTTATAACAAGCACAGAAGCACATTTTTTATGACAGTCTCTAGATGACTTCTGTTTGTCATAATGCATGCACTATGTAAGTTTTGCTTCTGAAAGGGAAACCCCTACAAAAACATATGCAATAAGGTCAGCTGCAAAAATAATTGTTTTTCAATTGCTATTTATTCCTGCGTGTCTCTAGTAAATCTTGACAGTAATTTTTAACTCCAAAAAAGAGGGTTTGTGTTGCTGCAAGCTGAGAGGAAAAGTCTGTGTAAGCTCATTGAATCATACAGTAACAAGTTATGAAATTTGGCACACAGTTAGTGGACAGTCCCAATGTAAACTAGATGTCTCTGCTTGCATATTTTAAAAGATGTGGTCCAGAAACCTCATTGTACAGAAAAACAATATCTGAAATATGGCATGGCAACAGAAAACGCCTCTTTATGTTTTGGTCAGTAATATCATCTACTTTGTCCTCCCACACTTCACAATGTTGCCTACATCTTAGGGAAATCTGACCAACCATATGGTCATAACCATAGCTTCTGCATGGCAGTCTTTAATATTCATATCTCATAGTATGTTGGCTTTTTGCGAAGATGCAAAACAAAATGCACGCCATCTCATTTATTTGTCTGGTGACATGCATTAATAGCAGATATCAGACAACATCTATTTTTGTTGATATGTTTATTTGGTCAATTGTGAATTTGCTGCACCAAAAGAAATATGCTGACCCATCTATTTCATACAGGACTCAGGAAATCAGAAAACCAGTCATAAGAGTAGATTTTTGGAAATTGAGATTTATACAGCATCTGACATCTGAATAAATAATCTTTCAATTGATGTATGGTTTGTTACGATAGGATAATATTTTGGTGAGATACAACTATTTGTAAATCTGGAATCTGAGGGTGCAAAAAAATCTAAATTTTGAGAAAATCACCTTTAAAGTTGACTAAATGAAGTTCTTAGCAATGCATATTGCTAATCAAAAATTAAGTTTAAATATATTTACAAAATATCTTCATGGAACATGATCTTTATTTAATATCCTAATGATTTTTGGCTTAAAAGAAAAATCAACAATTTTGACCCTTACAGTGTTTTTAGGCTATTCTACAAATATACAGCATAACCTTAAGCCTGGTTTTGTGTTCCAGGGTCACATATTATGACATTACTCCAAGAGCTATAGACATAATGCATACTAAAAATGCAGTTTGTAATTTTGCATATGACACCAAACCAAGTCATTACTTCATGCATCCATTTGTTATACATATTAACTGATAAATATCCAGTTGCTACCTAGTAATATCCAATACTTAATGCTTTTGTGGTTAAAAAGTGTAAAACAAGGCATTGCATGATTAAAAACATATACAGTATATACAAGATTTGCAAAAAGTGTCTGTTATTTTCAAAACGGTTTCATTCAAAGTCTTTCACAAGGATGCACTGTTTTAGGTTTTTCTGTGTTCAATGTTGGTGGGCCATTAAAGCTGAAATCCTCTGACCTAACACATCTGTGATCTGCCTGTCTTTCCTCCAGCGTTCAGTCGTGCAGCGCTGCCGTTCGGTCTGGTGCGGAGAGAGCTGTCCTGTGAGGGTTACCCCATCGATCTGCGCTGCCCGGGGAGTGATGTCATCATGATCGAAACCGCCAACTATGGCCGCACAGATGACAAGATATGCGACGCTGACCCCTTCCAGATGGAGAACATTAATTGCTACCTCCCGGATGCATATAAAATCGTATCTCAAAGGTAAAAGACTATCTGCCAAGCATTGCCTCTAGTCCAAATGTGGATGCTATTTCCTCGCTTCCTTTTCGCTTGTAGCTACTGAATTTGGCTAAGCAGATATTGTGTGCTTATTTCTGAAAAGCTCTAGAGTTTAACATGCAATCTCAAGTTCAGATTCTTCCAGAGTTCTTTTATAAATAAACGCCACCTGTGTTAGTCCACTTTCATTCGTCCAAACCTCATTAGGGTTTGACATATTCCATTCTGTCTCTGTTAGTTTGGGAATACTCAAGACCTTCCTCAAAATGAACCATATGCTTCTGCTTTCAGGATGGCCTACATTTGAGCATTATGAGGGTTAAAATGGTTAAACAATATGTCTGTTCTTCACTTCAATAACTGTGCTTTCCACACTGTTTGGCCCGAAATAAAAGAAAATATATCCAGTACGAGAGAAAGCATGTGAACTTTTAATGAGGCAAGCACTATTTAACCTATTATTGGTTGTTTGTCACTAAGTAAGGTTTGTTGCCTTTGTATTCTAACACTGCATTGCTACATACTGTACTGCTTTGTTAACTTAGGTTGCCAGATCTGAGTAAAAACTAGCCCAATAAAACTATTCTAATGGCCCAAGCCCCAAATATCAAAACCTCACTGTTATATACTACACACAATTTTAACTTGAAAATCACTGTACAGGCTAGTCATGATCATAAAAACTGTCTATATTCACAAAGAAGTCTCAAAGGCTCTCTGCTAGTGGCCTTTCACCTTCACAAAACTCATGATCCAGCACAGTTTTAGAATCGGCAACATTTAAAATGGGTAAAAGATTTAAATACAAGCATTTCAGTCAAAAACGGTTCATGCAATTCGACAAACTTTTAACCTACAGGGGAGAAGAGATACAGCCAGCAGCACCGGTTTAAAAGTCACCCAATTGTGTGGTAAAACCACAGACTTGGCAACCCTGATGTTAAACCCGCTCCAGAGCTATCAGGGTTTAAAGAGACAATAACCCAAGGTTAAACACAGTGTGAAAAGCCCAAAAACTGGAAGTCGACTCTCCGTTATTCAGCTGCCAGGGCTTCAGCTGGCAATGCTACTCAACCAGCAGAAAGCAGCATGGCATTAGTTCAGCCAAAAATGAAAATTCAGTCATCTTTTACTGTTACCTATGAATGGCACCAGAGAGGTAATTCTCAAGTTGTATTTATATTCAGTGCTGGGGGATTTTAATTTTAATTTTTTTTTGTTAAATTCCATGTCAGAATTACTTGCAGTTGGCCTTGAGTTAGAATTAATAATTTTTTCCCCTGGTTAGCCTAAAGCCAAAATGTCTTGTGGTTAACATGAGGATGTGTAAGCATGCATTAACACAGCCGTACTCAGTGCATGCAGAACATGATGCAAGGAAGGTGCAATTAACAAAAATGATACAAGACGTCTTCATGCAGAAGCTCGATGAACACACAACTAATCTAGAGGTGTGTGGGGGGGGGGGGGCGGCTCATGTAAGGTGCTAATGTGAAGATAAAACTGTGTTGAAGATGATATTTTGAAGAATATGGGTGTGCAAAGAATCATTGGTCCAGATTGACTTGGTATGGAAAATATAAAATACCAAAATCCTAATGAAGTCAGTGGGAACCAGAAATTGTTTGTTTACCAGCATTCTTTAAAGTATCTCCAAAACAGTAAATGAAGACAGAATTGAAATTTTTGGGTGACTATCCCTTTAAGTGGGAAGTTTTGTCCATTAATTAATTTCACTGAATGTTTCAGGTGTAACAATCGGACGCAGTGTGTTGTCATCACCGGCTCGGACATCTTTCCAGATCCATGTCCTGGGACATACAAGTATCTTGAGGTCCAGTATGAATGTGTGCCATACAGTAAGTGATCTTACAAATATTCTGAAATATAAAAAATATTTAAAATAATAATAACAATTTAACTTGTTTATTTTACTGCAATGTCTTGCAAAGTAATAGTAGAACAGTAAAATGCTGAAATGTAGTATTATAGAATTTGGTATGGCATATTTTTTAATAATAATAATAATAATAAATAAAACATCTAAACTTTATTTGTATGTGGGTCAAAGATGATATGTCGCATTTTGGTGTCCGCATCAAATAAAATTTACAAAATGGATTTTATATACAGAAAAGCATATGAAATGCAAGTAAAGTGTCTGGTTTAATATTTAAATTACTTTTGTGAAAATAAAATGTCAATATATATTGGTGAAATAATAAAGATATATTTATGTAAAAATAAAACAATGTCCTTATTCTGATCTGTTCTTAATAAAACATATAAAAGAAAAAGTGGTAATGCTAAATTTGACTATTTTAAATTCAAACCTAGTGGTTTGAAGGTTAGTGGCAAGAATTGGTAAAGATTTAAAATTACAATGAATTAGTATTTTTAGGGCTGCACTGTCATCTGATTCAGTAAATATGACAACAATGTTTTGTTTTTTTTGCTACGTCTAACACTGTTACACTAATTGACATTTTAGTGGGTGTCTTCAGTAGATCATGGTATTTTTAATAGTCTATTAAAAATAAATCCATAAAAATAATGCTGTATTAAACTTGTATTGTTTTGATGCTTAAACCCCCTTTTCGTCTTTGACCCATGTTTTGATGTTGAATAAGTAATAGCACCCCACATGTAATATACCACTTCAAACATGCATAGTAAGCTTACTAACAGCTTTTATCTTTATATCATAGCTCTGTTCCAAAACATAGTGAGCTGCTCTTCTCAGGATGTGTGTTTTCATTTAGGATGCTTCCTAAGTGATTTCCGACTCTCTTCATGTGCAGCAACTCTATCAAAAGTCACAATTCATGTTACTATGTTGCCAAGAAAATCACACAATAACCTAACCTAGTGCTAATATAGAAATCACCAACCCAAAATTATATTTATTTGCTGTGTAGTACAGACCAATGCATTTATTTATATATTTATATAGAGTATACGTTTGTGTGTGTATATATATTATAAATCTATACATTTAAAATGAATACAAATAATCAGTGCAGTGCATTGTGGGATTGCCTTATCCATAAAGGAAAGTTGCAATGCTGCCATAGATATAGACAGACATTTGGCATGTTTTGAGTGCACCAATGAAGCCTTAAAATACTCTCTCTATACAGTAAGCAGCTCATTAGGATTTGGAACAGAGCCATTGTCCATTTCAGCATTTAGCTTGGTGCCGTTGTTTCTCAGTCAGTGATTAAATGGAAAGGTGTTTACTCTGTGTTTAATATCTTCAGCTCAGCTTTTGTATTTCTGATTCTTTGTCCAGCCTTGCAGCTGATGGCCGTTGTGTCCTTGAGAAATAAAATATTCTGTCTTCAGACATCTTTTCTACAGATGCTTTGTTTCTTGTATTTGTCTCTCCATTGAAAGACTAGTTTTTTTTCTTCAGATGGATGTTGGAGGACCATGTCCTGTTTGTGTTGGCCAATAATTTTGGCTCCTGTTTTTTCAGAGACTGATATGTCTTTTAGTTTCTACAACAATATTGTGCAGCACAACCGTCTTCAACATTGATAATAATCAGAAATGTTTCTTGAGCAGCAAATCAGCATCTTAGAATGATTTCTGAAGGATCGTGTGTCACCGAAGACTGGAGTAATGATGCTGAAAATACAGTTTTTCTCACAGGAATCAATTCCATTTTACAACATACTCACATGGAAAGGTTGTTTTAAAATGTAATATAACTGTTTTTAATGCATTTTTCAACAAAAACATTCAGTCTTGGTGAGACTTCTTTTAAAAAAAACATAAAATCTTACAGATCCCAAACTTTATTTCTCTTTGGTTTGGCTTTTCGTTTTAATGATATCATTAAAACCAAGCAGAAGCCTGTTTGTGAGTCAGATTGTTTCTTTGGCAGTGGATTGCATAGACGACCACTGGAGCACTAATCCTCCCCTTCAGGAAATTAAGAGTGCAAACCTTCTCACTTAATTCATATTCATGATCCAAGTTTGTTACTACTTTCAATTTCAAATTCAATTTATTGTCCAAAAAATAATTTTCATATTATATTAATATGAGATCATGAAAATTTAAATGTATGTTAATTAATGCATTAAAGGGTTAGTTCACCCAGATAGCAAATTTATGTCATTAATAACTTACCCTCATGTTGTTTCAAACCCGTAAAACCTCCGTTTATCTTCAGAACACAGTTTAAGATATTTTAGATTTAGTCCGAGAGCTCTCAGTCCCTCCATTGAAGCTGTGTGTACGGTCTACTGTCCATGTCCAGAAAGGTAAGAAAAACATCATCAAAGTAGTCCATGTGACATCAGAGGCTCAGTTAGAATATTTTGAAGCATCGAAAATACATTTTGGTCCAAAAATAGCAAAAACTACGACTTTATTCAGCATTGTCTTCTCTTCCGTGTCTGTTGTGAGAGAGAGTTCAAATCAAAGCAGCTGGATATCCGGTTCGCGAACGAATCATTCAGTTCACCAAATTGAACTGAATCGTTTTAAACTGTTTGCATCTCTAATACGCATTAATCCACAAATGACTTAAGCTGTTAACTTTTTTAATGTGGCTGACACTCCCTCTGAGTTCAAACAAACCAATATCCCTGAGTAATGCATGCACTCAAACAGTACACTGACTGAACTGCTGTGAAGAGAGAACTGAAGATGAACACCGAGCCGAGCCAGATAACGAACAAAAGACTGACTCGTTCACGAGTCAAGAACCGGTTGCATCGGTTTTTGGATCACCAGTAGTTCTTTCGGACAGTTTGATTCAATAAACCGGTTGAAGAAAACGTTTCACCGGTTCTTTTGCGCTCGACGTATAATGGCGTCATTTGCGATGATTGCCCTTGATTCAAGCCTTCTGTTTACCCGTGCTCATAACACTAGCACAGAATCAGTTCAGAATCAATCACCAAAAGAATCAGTTCAGTTCAGACCACTGTGTGTCGGTCTGCTTCACGCTGAATCACACATGCGCAGTATCATCAGCTCCTCGGTTCACGAATCGGACGCGTCCGACAGAAACGGTTCTTGACTCGTGAATGAGTCAATGTTTTGTTCGTTATCTGGCTCGGCTCGGTGCAATTACTCCGGGATATTGGTTTGTTTGAACTCAGAGGGAGTGTCAGCCACATTAAAAAAGTTAACAGCTTAAGTCATTTGTGTGTGCTCTCGGACTAAATCTAAAATATCTTAAACTGTGTTCCAAAGATAAACGGAGGTCTTACTGGTTTGAAACAACATGAGGGTAAGTTATTAATTACATAAATTTGCTATCTGGGTGAACTAACCCTTGAACTTGCCTGTATATGTGTTATTTGTTTTTGTAACAATGCATTGTTCACAATAATGTTGTTCAACTGCAATCTTATCTAATCTTAGAGAATAATTGAATATTAGACAATTAGTGGTTAAAAGTGTCATTTTTAAATGCCTAGTAATATCTGTCTGCCTCTTTATGTTGTAGTTTTTCTTTCTCCTGCTCTCTAACCGCTAACTTCTCTCTTTGTTGCTAGGTGTCCACTGATAGCAACATGATTGATTAAACCTTATTCTCAGTAACACAGGTGTTGTCCCTAAGTGTTTTACTTTGAACGTTTTTTTTTTCTCTGCATATGCTCTAAATTTTCCCATTGGATGGTCTCTTCTTTGACGTAAATGTATTGGCCTGTATATGTAAATGTAAGGTTTTTTGGGGGGGCTCTTCTAATCTTTTCTCTCCCTTGACGCTCTTTCCATTCTCTTGTTTTTCCACGGCTCAAAATAGAAGTGGAGCAAAAAGGTAAATGACTGCTCTGGCACTCAGTCCTCAGCTCCTTGTTTTGTGTTGTATGGTTTCGAACCCTTCCCACTGCTCCCCCCCGCCACCCCATCGCCTACATGATATCAAGATGGAGATCTATCGAACCCAAGCCCAGAAAATGTTGGGTTGGAGATTTAAATGTCAAAAATACACCTTTTTATATACTTCACACATGGATATTACAGTGAAATCTTCTTGTATTGTATATTATTGTCCATTTTCCAAGGTCATGCATATAATTTGTATGATGAAATACTTTATAATTTCCCAGTTAAATGTGCAGAACCAATTAGAAGTAAGCTGTCTTTCAGGTGATCCCTGCAAAGTGCAAACACTGTGGGTTTAACAACAAATTACTTTTAAGTGTCTAGTTCAACCCAACTTCGACTCAGCCACTGGTGAGACTAAAGTAAGACCTTTTTGTTTTTAAGACAGGGAAAACCAGTTTTGAAAACCTGTTTGGAATTTTTTTTTATGGCAATCTATTCAGTGACCCTAGAAGCACAACAATCACATGCTTCACGTTAAAGTAAGATAAGCTCTTTGACACAGTTGGTTCATATACAATGAACTTTGGCTGAAATTTATTTGGCTTTTTCCTTCAATGATATTGATGGGAGAGAGAGGCTGACTGTCTGTAGCCATCTGCATGTGATATGCTGTTCATCACAGACTTTGCATTTCCAACTGGTTCAACACCAACTAAAGACGGGCGCGTTTGGCAAAGGCCTCGCTCTCAGTGACATGAACGAAGACTCTTCTCTTTGGCTCTCATCCTATCTGTCCTG
This sequence comes from Carassius carassius, assembly GCF_963082965.1. Classification (NCBI taxonomy): domain Eukaryota; kingdom Metazoa; phylum Chordata; class Actinopteri; order Cypriniformes; family Cyprinidae; genus Carassius; species Carassius carassius. The sequence goes on from NC_081774.1 coordinate 31,205,928, forward strand.
AACAGCATTGTCATCCTGTTCCCTTGACCTCCGTGTCCTTTCCTCCCGCCTCTCATGTGTCATGGGTTCTTTCCTCAGACATGATCCATGTATGTGTGTTTACTTTCAAAGGTATGGCTTTTGCAACCAATCCAACAAACCCTCCCCATACTGTTGATGTAAAAGAACCGTGAACGTAGATATTCCAAAATAAATGTTATCTGTCCATTAGCGTTGTTTCTCTCATCTTTTTTCATTTGCAGGACTTTTTTGCCGTCCTCTTCTTCCCTCTTGTCTGTTCCTCTTAGTTAAACTTGTTTGAGAACTATCCCAGGGAGCAAGGCATCCTCAAAACAGAGTCTCACTTAACCTCTCGTTTTTTTCGACTATGCACGCAACACCAATAATCACACTGTCAAAGTGAAAATGTGGTACATTAGCATCTGAAATCCATGTTTTACTTAGACACATCCAAAGATTTGGACCTAAAGTATGCATAGAAGGTCTTTGAGTGCATTCCTGGTTCATTTTCTAACTCTAGTTCTTGACATTTCTTCCCAGTTTTTATTTGCCCTGGGACTCTGAAAGCGGTAGGAGATCCAGCCTTTGTCTTTGAGGCGGAACAGCAATCTGGAGCTTGGTGCAAAGACCCCCTGCAGGCGGGGGACAAGATCTACTTCATGCCGTGGACTCCATACCGCACTGACACGCTCATAGAGTACGCCTCACTTGACGATTTGCGAAATGGTCGACAGACGACTACCTACAAACTTCCACACCGTGTTGACGGAACCGGATTTGTGGCATACGATGGGGCCATCTTCTTCAACAAGGAACGCACAAGAAATATCGTCAAGTTTGACTTGCGGACTCGGATAAAGAGTGGGGAGGCCATAGTCGCCAATGCCAACTACCACGACACCTCTCCGTATCGCTGGGGTGGGAAAACAGACATTGACTTGGCGGTGGACGAGCGGGGACTGTGGGTTATCTACGCTACAGAACAGAATAACGGACGTATCGTTCTCAGCCAACTCAATCCTTATACTCTGCGCTTTGAGACTACATGGGAGACTGTCTACGACAAACGCTCTGCCTCCAATGCCTTCATGGTGTGCGGCATACTCCATGTGGTCCGTTCCACCTATGAAGAGAATGAAAGTGAGGCCAGTAAGAGCCAAATTGACTATGTGTATAGCACCAAACTGGGGCAAGGGGAGTATGTCAATATCCTCTTCCCTAACCAGTATCAGTACATCGCAGCTGTGGATTACAACCCGCGGGATAACCAGCTATACGTGTGGAATAATTTTTACATTCTGCGATACAATCTGGAGTTTGGGCCACCCGATCCAGACGAAGGTAAGACTCATTATGGTCTTTATGGAGTCTGATTTGTCTGCAGAGCGTAGGCTTTTATGGATGATTTCATTTTAATTTTGAGTACTATAGAGAGTCCTCTTAACCAAAATAGCTGAAGTGCATGGGATTATTGTTTTGTGTGATTGTTGCAGTGTCTGCTTGTGAAGGCATATTATGGCAGTGAGCCAAGCAAGGCTCTCATTCGCTCGACTCAAGTAGCTGAGTCTCTGCAGTCCTATTCCCATCTATTTTTTCCATAACCATGTAAATCTCACCCATAAACTCTAAACCAGGAGCTGCAGGGGGATCTTCACAATTGGCATGTTTCACAAAAGCATCTGAGAAGCCTAGAATAAAATTATCTCAGCTTGTTCCAATTGGTATCGGATTAATTTCCTAGAGAATGGGAAAGAGTCTCATATCATTTGGTGTGTGGTGAAGGAAAATGCATAGCATTTGCATGAAAAGATGCAGTTATCATTGGCTGTAAAAAGGCTCAAGGAATGACAGTTCTACCAAGAGTGGACCTCTTTTGCACGGTAAGTGTTAACTAAACCTAGCTTTAACTTTGCTCAAGAAAATCTGTAGTCTAAGCTAGTTGCCTTTGCTTTCTCCAGAAATGTGTTAAAGAAATAGTCATTGCATGGCCAAATGCATGTATCATTGCCTCACAACAAAGGCTTGAAAATTGACTTGCCAGAGGAAAAAAGATCAGTCATCAAGAGCCATTCATTTTGATTGGAAGCCACCAGACAACATTCTTCTGTTAGCAAGAAGAATAATTAAACAGAAACACAATGTTATTATTTTTGTGCCAAATACCCTGTGCATGCAAGAGTGTATTTTATGTGCAAAAATGTGCATGTGTAAAGAATTATTGTATTGTAAAACCATGTATCTTTTTTGCAAAAAAGGGCCATATGACCGTTTCTAAAAAATGTACCCAGTCATCAATATTCCCCCCCTCATTCCTCATAGGCTGAATATCTGGTGCAAAAGCTATGCGCCATTGAGCATGTGAGCAGTGAAAGCTCTGAGCACACAGAGTATGTATGAGGAGAGAAAGCCAGTGAGATCTTGAACATGTACTGCAGTCACAAAGATCTCAGAATTGTGTTCAGATGTGGACATCAGTACATTTTTTGATGAACATTTCAGTTAGAATTGAATGCTGAAACTGAGTTCCCATGTATGTAAAATACTTTTGCATGCTCAAAATATCCCCTTGTGTGTGCGGAGTTGTGGCACAAAAATAGCTCCATAAAAAACTATGGTAAGTGTTGGCATTGGTGCCTGCAGTGCTTTAGCAGCACTTCCCCTTTTGACTAGGTCTGATTGTTTCCATTTCTGTCTGCTGTCCTAAGCCGTGTGCATGCAAAGGTCGAGCCTTGGAATTTTCAAGATCCTCTTTCCCCCCTTCAAGCCACAATTAAGTCAGCACACTAAATTTTAACTGGCCCACCATGCATGACAGGGAATGCATGCGTTCAGCCTTTTCATTCTGGCAGTCACATGTATATGGAATTAACATCTGAATTATCATAATTGCTGTTAGTGGGTGATCAGGGCAGTGAAGCGAATTTGGGATGGTTTTGAATTGCCATTGACAAGCCAGTGGTTTTGTTTTTTGGTTGTTTTTGCCATACTTTAATTTACTAAGTCTGCAGTATTAATTAAAATTTTGATCTATTGGGTCAAATTTCACAGGAAATTCCAGGCTTACTTCATTCATTCTTGCATGTTTACGTCATATCTTTAAACATTTGTCCAGCTGCTTTATCCCGTTTTTGGCTGAGGATTGGTTGTACCTTGTTGCTACATAAATAGTGTTGTTGTGTAGAATTTGAACACCCCAACCTGCGTTGACCTCTGGGAAATCACCCTTGATCAAAACTAAAGCCCCTTTCACACTGCACATTGGTCCCGGAAGATTGCTGGAAAATTGCCGTATTGCCTTCTGTGTGAATGCAAACACGTCCCAAGATTGATTTTGGGGATCGATCCCAGGTTGGGGACCTAGTAACATTTCCGGGTTCAGTCCCAGAACAAGCTCTTTGTGAACAAAAGCCAGAACCAATGCCGTAAAGGGTGTGTCATAGTGATGACGCTTGTTATCGTGCAACTTTTTTACCGGGTGTTTTGAAGGCAGATCAGAGTTTGCGAACAAAAAAATATGTGCAAACTATAATGAAGCAGAGATCAGGTAGTTCCTCTCTATCCGTGCTGAAGCTGAGATCGTTCGCCAGCTTAAGTGAAAGTTAACGTGCCTAGCGTTTTCGACTCATTCATTACACCTCACATCCTGATGCCACGTGCCATTACAGGCAGATTCAGGGAAATCACTGGCAGTGTGAATGTACCAAAATCTAACGATCAGGGAACAATTCCTGGTACACATAACCCGTGTATTATCTGGAATCTCAGTGTGTAAGGGGCTAAAGAGACCTTGAGCTTTGGAGGGTCTGAAAGTGACAGAGACCATTTCAATACAAAATCTGAACCACAGACTCAGACATGATACTTGCAGTTGCAGACATGATACCCATGTTTATGTTTTCCCCTAATAATCTTGACAGATGACGGATACATTTAATAAGGTTATAAAAAGCCTTTATAAAGGTAAAAAAGGCCCCTTTTGGCAAATATCGTCCCTTAATGGGAATGTTAATTTCCATCACTACTGTGGTTATAAAACCAGAGCTTAAACTAGGACATCTGCTGTGTTAATGAAAGTATAATTAGACATTCCTGTTCACACTAGCATAGCTTTACATCAGTGAGCTTGTGCTGGACATACACAAAGCACTTGTTTGTTGTCATTAAACCTCTGGTAATTTTATGTTAAATGTATAATATTTCTTCTCTAACTGCTCAATATTAAACTGTTAAATAGTTGATTGCAATAAAATATTTTTCTTAGAAAATGTAATAGTGTCTTTTTAGTGGGAATGAAATCTCTAAGCCTGATCTCGGAGCGCAGAGATAAAATGAGTTGCTTGCATTAATATTCACAGCCCCACAGCAATACCTGGCCGTGAAGCATCCATAGAACTTACACCATCCGAAACCGATGACGCGAGATGCGTCTATGGGAGCCATTAAATCTCATTACCAGACTTTATGAGCTGTGTATTAAGCCTCAACTGTGAGTTGTACTTTGGGTAATTACATGTTAGCACAATTTCCAGCTTTTAAAAGAGTACCAGGGAACCCGCTATTCTCTTTGACTGTTGTAACAACACACTGAAATGCTACTGCGAGTCGAGGAACAGAGAGTGTTAAATCCTTCGTAATAATCCTCCTTTACAATTCTTATAATTCCGTGAGGGCACAGACTGCACGTCGGATTTATAAAGGAATCAGTGTGAAATGAGAAGCATGCTCCAACCATAATAGAGGCCTGAGCTTTTCCCAATGAGTCAAACTTGTCAATATATATACAACAAGATTTCTGTTTATTTCCATTTCTAGGTAGAAATCATCTTCTGTCATTTCACACAAATGTGTTTGATAATGAAATCTTTATAATAATGTTAGCTAGCAAGTCTTATTTTTTTTCAGTGTTGAGCCTTCATAAAAAATGTGAAATGAAAATGCATCAGAAAGGTCTGTTTAAATCAAGACTAACAAAAATATATTGTGCTAAATAGGGGAAGTCGTGGCCTCATGGTTAGAGAGTCGGACTTGCAATCGAAAGGTTGTGAGTTCGAGTCTCGGACCGGCAGGAATTGTGGGTGGGGGGAGTGCATGTACAGTCCTTGAGCAAGGCACTGAACCCCCAACTGCTCCCCGGGCGCCGCAGCATAAATGGCTGCCCACTGCTCCGGGTGTGTGTGTGTTCACTGCTCTGTGTGTGTGCACTTCGGATGGGTTAAATGCAGAGCATGAATTCTGAGTATGGTTCACCACACTTGACTGAATGTCACGTCACTTCGTCAATTTGTCACTTCACTTCTAAATGAAGAACAAATGGACCTTAGTGTGATTTAATTTAACATTCTAAGTGTTATTCGTGTCTATTTTATTTATTTATTTATTTAATTTTGAGGAACGAGTGAGGAGCACCATTGCTAAAATCGACGTCTAGATTGTCCAAATAAATTGTTGGAGACAGAAGTGGATTTTAATGACAGAATATACAAAGCACATTAGTAATACATGAAACACAAATATAGATATGCTGTATGAACTTTTTCCGACTGACAAAGCAAAGTTTCTTTGTACTGTGAGCATGTCAGTTTTTTGCCTTCCAGCGAAGAGGTAGACCATAAAAAAAGATTTGAGTATTGGTTCATATATCAGAGCACTTGTTGGCACAGAAAACAGTATTGATGGCTTGTACTCCACAGTAGAGTTTGGTTGTGTACATTACATTTATTAGTACATTATTCCAGTTCCTGTCCGCTCACGCTGCCTCCCACAGCTTTGCCATTTTATCCACAAAATCCATCAGGTAGAAGGCAATGAAGATTTTCCACTCTCGTGAGGTTCTGTCCCGCTCTGATGTCATAGGTTAAAGGTTCGTGTTGCACCCTCTGTTGTACGAGCAGGAATTTTGTGCTTCCTTCAACCTGATGCATATTAGTTCCACTCTGGTGTGAAAAGACCATTCATAGCTACATCGTTTTTCCCTTTGCGTTTGGTGTCACAGGCCTTAAAGGGATTCTCCACCCAAACATGTATCTGACTTACTTTCTTCTGTGGTTTGAGCTAGTTTTCCTTACCAGCTAAAGAAGTGGTCAAAACCCCTTTAAAAGCAGCCTTTTACCATCATTTCCATTGCATTGTTTTTCTATGAAACTCCATTTCCATTCCACTGAAGAAAGGAAAGTTATATACATCTGGGATGGTATGAGGATGAGTAAATGATGAGACCATTTTCTTTTTTGGGTGGAGCATCTCTTTAATGGGCATTTACGGGATTCTCAAACTTGGAAGTCGTCGTTGTTGCATAAACCTCTATAATGATGAACAGGAGACTATTTTTGCATTCCCATTTTCTCCGACAGAAAAATTCCATGATAGCGTTTTCCATGAACGATTGATTACAGCTGTCTGATGAGAGAAAGATGTCCAATTCATCACATCATCACAGTTGTTAAACCATGTATTTTTTCTCTTTTCTCATTGAATGTTATGTTACAATCAATGCATTAAGCTCCAGATGTCAAATGAGTTCAGTTCACATTAACTGTAAGCACATAACGAAAGAGTCTCATGACTCATCGGTGAAGCATTATATTCAAAAAAGAGAGCAAGTCAAAAGGAACCAAATGCATTTTTAAACTCTCATTGGTGGCTCCTTCTTTAAAGAGAAGCTGCTAATAACTAATAATAATAAAATGCATTAAATCTTGACACTTTAACTTCAAGAGCCATTTTAAGTGATGCACATGGACCATTTTGTCTTTAAAAAAGGGTAAAAACTTGGAATCTGATGAAGGAATAATTGCTAGGAATTTTCAGAAAGGTAAAAAGGAAGAAATTTAATGTCCCACAGAACCTAAATTGTGTGTAAAAGATGTGAAATGATTAGTTCCTATACGTGCAAAGAGCCTATAGCTACCACTGAAATGACATTTGTTATCTTTATTTTGTTTTAATACATAAAGTCATAAAATATAGCTTACTTCAAAGCCAGTTTTGGTGCATCAGCTTAATAAGAAAATAAAGTATGCTTTTGAAGGCCGCTGTCCTCTGGGAATATCTCACAAGGGTGCCTCTGTGTGTTTTGAGTTTCAACATAACACATTTTGAGTTGAATCGAAGCATTCGCAGCAAACAGACCTGAGAACAGCGAGCAAGGAAAAAGGGAGTATTGTTCTGTTTTTCTCCCTCCGCCTCCTCACTGTTTGCCTGTTTTTCATTCTCCTGCTTCACATTTGCAGTGTATTCCTAGAGGCAGTGTCAGTCCCGAAGTTAATAAGCCACATTTCCACTCTCTTTGGTCTTTAGCACACATACATCAGCGTTTCTAAATGCAGTCTCTGACTTGGGCACCAATCCGTCTGGTTTTTATGTGCCTGCGGCTATTCACAGGGACTCACCAGTCAACCTGCTAATGCTGTCGTTTAGCAATGGAGCGTTTGACACCTGTTAGTCTGTGGTGATAAGTGGAAATGTAATGCCTGTGTGGGGTCTAAAGCTTTAAATCTTTGAAGAGATTCTACAAAACAGGTGTTTCTCTTGATGAAGCAGTTCATAAATCAGAAGCGCCTGAAACGGTTTGCGGCTTGAGCAGCACAGATCACAACAGCAAATTGTCATCACCCCTAAGCAGGCATTAATTAAAAATCATGCCATAGTACTTCAAAAGACGTTTTGCATAGTACATAATATCTTTAGTGTCCTTCTGTGGAAGCCATAGGTAAGGAACGAAAAACTCCAATTGATGTTGGATAATGGAGAATAAAACCTGGGGAGAAACCCTGGCAGCAGTGTTGGGGAAAGTTACTTTTAAAGTAATGCATTACAATATTGCATTACTCTCTAAAATAGTAACTAATTACATTATTTAGTTACCGTTTTATGGAGAGTAATGTGTTATGTTCCCTTTGCATTACTTTTTCTTATCTGGGTTGGGCTTGTTTGTTTGTTTTTTTTTTTATAAATAAATTTGCCAAGTCTGTGGATTTCCTGCAGAATTTGTGCTACTTTAACGTTATTGCCACGGGCAGTTTTTCATGTCCGCGGGTTGAAGCAACCCCAATAACTTGACATTTAACCCCAAAAATGCTAATTTTACCAGAGGAACCCTGCCTCAAAACAAGTATTTTATCCCACCTAAGCACATTTATATCCGGGGACCCCCATCAGTATGCGATTTGGACTAGTCTTGGGCTAGTTTTGAGTAGTGATTGTGCAGGTTTTGTTTTGAAAATTTGGCAACCCTGACCCAAACCCAAACTGGAAATGAATGAGCCTCAGGTTGAAGGAAATGTAAATTCACATCTGTACAGTGAAGGGATCCACTCAAACAAACCTTTTTGCTTTGCTGCCTTTCAGTAAATGAAAAAAAAAAACAAAGTAAGTGGTGATGCTTATTTGACAAGCAGTATTTTCTTGTACATTTTTAATTAATAAGTTAAAGTTAAGTTAAGTAAGTTACTTTAAAAGTTTTTTTTTTAAAAAGTAATCCAAAAACTTTTAAAAAGTAATCCGATTGTGTAAATTGTAATGCATTACCCCCAACACTGTCTGGCAGTACAGTCCAAATGTAATGTCAGCAATTAAGTGGATACATTACTGCATTTATTGAACTGTAAAATTAGAGTGTAAGTGTTTCCGAGCTCCATTTAAGATTGAATGGTGTAGTGCAGGTAGATCCGAAAGCAGTAGCAGTTTATCTCTACAGTGTGTGGTCTATTATCAACGGCTGAAGAGATGCAGATGTTAATCTACTGAATGTTTCCCATTGGTTGCTTGGCACTGGTTGCAATTTGTAGATGTTGGACAGCATCATCAGTCTGGGCCTGAATCTGGCAGGCTCTAGATCCCTTATTATAAGCAGGACGAGACTAGTAGATTGTGCTTTGCTATTGGTTTATTTAGTTAGAAATAAGATTAATCAAGTTTAATTTTTGGTCTTTAAACATTGTTATTGCTATCACTCATAAACTGCATATTTAATAGTACTGCCCCGACTAAAGATTTTTCTAGTCAACAAATAGTTCATTTAAGCCATTAAGACCAGAACACACGACTATTCACGTGTTTATATTCATTTAATTCCCTTAATACATATACTAGAGGGGCATTAAATTTATACCCTATTCATGTTTAAATTGTTAATGATAAACCATATTTGAGGTTGATGAATGATGGCCAAAGTTTGGATTTCCTGCTCAATATACAGTAATTATCTGAAGCACCAACCGTTAATGATTTATCTGTCTTGCGACTAACCTACTAAGCCTCTTCACATTGACTAACGTTTAGTTGAATATTAAGGGGGAGAGCCCTACATATTTCATAAAACTATGGAAAAGATTGTACACATACTTATGAATTATTAATTTTGTAACATCTGTGATTGTCAGTGGTTATAAATGGAAGTTTCCAGATGGACTAAAACTCTATACTCTTGTGCGAAGTGTCTTTGCCCTCAGATGAGCTGATATAGAGTCCTCATCCGTCTCAATCACACATTACTGCTAGAGATGTCAGGGAAGTTGACTCTCTGTCAACAATGGAAACCGATATTCAGTCATTTAATCAATAGTGGAGCTGAAACCCTACAGATAGACTCTCCCTTGAGGATTCTTAAGAGCTGCATGGACTAGAAAATGCCAAGCTAAGAGACATTTGAAGAAACTATTGATTGCAAGTGTACAGTGAATGTGCCTGAAATGTGACAAAAAATGTATATTCAAATCACGTTTTTCATATTGGCCCAAAGCTGTGATCATTTACACCAACATGCATGTTGATGCAACACAGTCACCAGTAATAGAATCTAGGGATGTGCACGGATAGTCGAACATTCGAATATTCGTTCTGTTCTAATTATTCGATAAATAAAAATGATATTCGAATTTCGCAAAAAAAAAAAAAAAAAAGTTCACAATAAAACCTAATTTGGTCACTTTCTGTGATTCTCCACGGCATATTTGAAGGTGTATGCAAGCAAAAAAATAATTAATGAATGATTAAGGGGCCATTCACATATCGCGCCTAATAAGGCGTGGAAAAGGCTATGTGCTCCGCTTTCTCCTTCTTTCCAAAGCGCTCGGGCAGAAGCGCTCCTGAGGCGACGCGTTCTCTCCATGAAGACGCGGAAATTTCAGCAAAGGATAAATGGATTTGCAGCACAAAAAAAATCGCTTTCAGTAGCTCTGCTACTAAATTTATTTCAAAATGGCAATCCATATACAGCTCTGATCAGCTGTTCCTTCATCTTGGCTGAGCTTTCAACGTTGTTACAGGAAAGGATGAAGCTGAATGTTTAGTTCTTGTCACATGACCTGCGGTGCGCTTGCAGCATTCTGAAAGTTGAGATGTTTTTAACTCGATGCTGTGCGGACGCGCCTGGAAAAAACGGGACCGCGTTGCACCGCGTGCGCATCGCGACCGCGTCGCTTTCATTATGAGCGCGCATACCGCGCGCCTACATTGGAAAAAACTAACTTGAGCATGCAAAAGACGCGATATGTGAACGCCCCCTAAAAGAACTGCGGTCTTCTACAGTACTTCAAATATGCCGTGGAGAATCACAGAAAGTGATCCAAGAACATTGTTGCAGCATCTCTCAAGCAACGAATAAACACCGCTAACTTGGAGAATGCAGTGAAAACTCCTCTTCTCGCGTCTGCCTTAGACCTTCGGCACAAACATCTCAGGTTTCTCGATGAAAACATGAGAGAAGTAAGAAAAAAAAAGAACATTTTCCTTGATGCGAATGGTGCGGATGCAGCCGCCACCAACGATGAAGATGATGCAATGCCCACTCGTTGGAAAAGGCAGAGCCAGTTCTTCAGCGATGATTACAGAGAGTCCAGCCGAGACTAGTGGGAACAGTTCTTGCTGGAGCCATTTATTCCACCAGATGAGGATCCCATTCAGTGGTGAAACGAAAACACGAAGCGCTTCACAAAACTTATTCGCTTAGCACACCGTTATTTGTGAGTCCCACCAACGTCTGTGCCGTCAGAGCGCGTTTTCTCCACGGCTGGCCTTATTGTTAACAGACTAAGGAGCCGACTTTCCCCCGATCATGTTTACATGCGTGTTTCTTAACAAGAACATTTGAAACAATAGAAAAAAAGATTTGCTGACAGTTTAAAAGTTAAGTGTAAGCTACATTCTGTACAATAGCCTAATTGCTGCAGGCTGCTTTACGTTTTTTCTTTGTTCACTTTTTTTTTTTTTTTGCTTTTAATCTGTACTTTTGTTTGTTTGCACGCATTGTTAAAGGTTTTCAGCTACAAAACACGATGTGTAATGTTCAAGCTTATTGTAAGCTTGTTCAAAATGACGAAAACAAATGTTGCTGAAAAATAACGTCTGACTCATTAAACTTAATTTAAATAAACGAATATTCGAATATTTGTTTTTTGTGAGCTCAAATATTCGAATGTGATATTTGTGGAAAACGCCCATCCCTAGTAGAATCACTCCTGCATGCTTATATATATATATATATATATATATATAATTTTTTTTTTTTTTTTTTTTTTTTTTTTTACTTTTGGTTGGTTGTTGTTCTTTTTGTTCTGTTTTAATGCAATTCTATTTTTTTAGACTTTGGGATCTTGGAAGCACCAAAGAATTGGCACAGACAGCACAAACACATGCTGATCCTAAATTACTGTTTTGACACCACCAGTGTGTAATAAACCCACCTCCAAATGGCAACCAGCAGAAAACTCCAGCTGGGGAAACTTTGGACAAAGACTACATTTGCATTTGGCAACTCCTGCTTTTAGCCTGATAGAAAGGAACTGACACCGATTAGACACCGTCTTTTTTCTTCAGGTTTTATTCAGTGAAGCATCCAGAGCAGTAATAAGCACAAGTCGGCATCAATTATGTGACAGATTTGTTTAGCAATCTCACCACTTTTCCTCTTGAAATCCCAATTTCTCAGCAGACCAATCAGGATTGCTCTTCTCTCTGGAGTAATGTTATTCTTAATCGCTGTGAGCTGTTGAGTGCTCTCGTCTTCGATAGGCTATACATCCTTGCGTTCTGATTTCTCTGCTGAGGGTGATTTCAGTCACACTGACAGAAATGACAGCTAATTGAGGCTACTTTTCCTGAAAGCTATGATGGACAATGCTCTGATTCCTCCTCCTGCCAGGCGGGTGAAATTGCCTGGCATAATAAAAAGAAAATTGCAGAGGTATGAGCCAGGAGATGTCAAAATAAAACAACGAGGCAGGCTCAGCCATTGACAAGCAGTTTACCCCTGTATTTATTTTCTTTCACTCGTCCGCTGCCTTTGTTTTCCACTTCACCAAAGAAGAACATTTAAGTGGACACAAGGTGAGGGCATTTGCTACAGAGCTGCTGAGAGGTTACGAATTGGATAGTGTTTCAGAAAGAAAACATGCTTTTCAATGACATTTACCTCTGTATGATGCTTAGTAGTGTTTATAAGGGCAGCACTGCTTTATTTATTATTACCGCTGTATTTCTGCTTTACCATAAGCGCCACCTACTGCCAGAGAGTGAATTTGCACTTTCATTCAGCCCATCTGTCGGATTTTGTTATAAATTATATGCAACTAATAATTTATTCAAATGAAATGTAAGGTATTTTCTTTGTTTTCATCACAACTTGTTATATTTGAATGATTGTTTAAATCATAGTTTTTATTGTCCTTTTACAGTTTAGGATGCTAACATGGACATTAGTTGTTGACCAATATATTGCCAAGGCTGATATATTGCCTGCTATTTGCCTTTTTTGGGTGGGGGTGGGGGGGGGATATTCCACCCCTGCTTAAAATTTCCAATCATGTAGATTCTTATTTAAAAGAACAGGAATTCACAGAACAACGTTACATTTTTTGAGATGATAACATATGTACAGGTTAAAAGCAATTAGTAAACTCCTGTTTATTATTAAGGCGAAAGTAGTTCCAGTCCAGTTTATTTTTTGATTTATAAAGAGTTGAACCAATATCAAAAAAATGTGAGGTAAATGCGTAAAACTTGAATTGTGATTTTCTGGAGAATATTTGTTAATGTAGTTACATGCTAAGCATCTTTTATTCATGTTTTTCAAATTTCGAAGTCATATATTATGTATGAGAATTTAAAATTAATAAAAAAATAAAAATAATATAAAGTGCTATTTCAGCTGTGATCAGTGACCTCTGATGTTTCTTGAGTTGTTGTCTATCAGTGATGTTTTTCAGTTGTGTTTCTTTAGTTTAGTAACACAAAAGTGTTATTTTCCTGCAGAGTGTAACCCTGACCTAACCAACCATAATTTCTCTAACCAGACCATGACTGGCTGAGATTTAGACATTTATTGCTGCTAAACCCATCACCAAATTTACACTGAATTTAGTTCACCTACTAAATAAAAAACTCAGCACTGAGTACTTCAGCAGTGAGGAAATGGTAAAAAAAAACCTCTTGGAGTATGAACTAACCCAAGGATTAGGTTAGGACGTCTACAACATCCAAAAAAAGGACAAAGCACCACATTAGGAAACCATTGCAAACTGAACCACTTCCATACCGCAAGGGTTTATGAAAAATCAGTCACAGATGCATACTTTGAAAATCCACCAGAAATAGTCTACTATCCGTCTACCTTTGACATAGTTTCACTTCACTATGCTTTATTTCATATCTAGTGTGAACAATATAATTCACATTCAGCCTATATTTGTTCAGTGTGAGCTACTTGGTGAATGGAAGAATGTGTGATTGTGAGTGAACTGTCAACAAATTAAGACATTAATTGACAGTGTAGCTGATTAATTATGCTGTGTCTGCTACATTGAATCCTTCATCCATAAGCAGGACACACTTTCCTGCTGTTTAAGTCCTCTTCCTTTTGGGCTGTTCAGAGATATCTGGATCATAATCAGCTGATTTTGTTAAATGGAGAAACAACACCAGAATTGCTCCAGATTGGTGGTTTGGAAGCTCGTCCAGTGTTTGTGTAACTGTTGGCTTACAAGTAGTGTTTTCTCAGTAACAGGGACATGTATCAATGCCCAATAACAATTTTGATTTAGATCAGCAGTCTAGTAAGAGTCATACAGTAATGTTTTTGAAAAAAAATAAAAAACTATGTGTAATTGCCCTTGTCTAAGAATATAATAAAAATATTTATTGATTTATGCATCTTCAGTGTTGACAGTGTTGCAGCTCTGTTAAATAGTCTAATGGGTGCATTGTGCTAGACTAATAAAATGTACATTTTATAAAAAAAAAAAAAAAAAAAAAAGATTAGTTACTTTTTATGCATTACTTGATTACATATTGTTCACACTATGACAGTAAATTATCTATAAAGGATCGATTTTCTTCAATTATGATTTTTTTTTCTTTTAAAATATCTTTTCTAAATGAACCTACCATTTATATAAACTCCAGTTTTTGTGTAATTGCACATGCCATCCATTAGTCAGGTGGCTTATGATTACATGGAAAATGGATGCATTTTAATTAGTATTTGAATTAGCGCTTATTGAATAATTTAACCATGTATTATTATGCCTTTGCCTTTATCTTTAAAACATATTAAAATGTTCTACGTAATGTCATTTACTGCATAATCCACAGATGCATGCCAACCTGAGTGCATTAGTGTGGTGTAAGTTTTAGTTTTGTGAATTAAATGTGTTTTTGTAATCATTTTTTTAGATTGTTAATGTAAATGCTCTGTTTTGTGATGGACACCCACAGTCACAGTATTTGACTTTATGCAACTGCATGTTCCTGGGAAAAATGCATTTGCATTTCACAGTGTTTGTACAGGCCTAGTGCAGAATGAATGTAACAGTCAGTTGTCTTAAGGGATTGTAAACAGATGGGACAAAATTACTGATGTGTCATAATAGATCATTAGTGCATTAGTGTAGTAAATGGAGCCTATTAGACTTGCTGTTGTCTATAATGTCATCAATAATAATCAAACGGCAATAAAACTGCTCTTGTCTGGAAAACTTTCATAGCTTTATTACTAACTGTAGATTCTTGCATGTGTTTCTTTGTTCTTCTTTATTACAGACTATTGACTTGTTTCTTTTGAAGCTATATTTAGTTGTTTTGAGAATGACTTGACTACATTAAATCGTCTTTATTTATGATTCGTTTTTAGCTGGTTGTACATTTAGCTCAAACAGTAAAGCAGATCATGGGATTGATTCCCAGTCAAAGCCAGATTAAGTAAAAGTGTACCTTAGATTTAATTTGCTTTTGATAAATGTAAAAGCATTGATCAGTAGCATCATTTTTAATTAATGTATTTCTTTTTTTATAAAGAACAAGAAAATGTTAATTCAATTTGTTGGTCTTTTAATAGTAAATTAGATTAAAAAGAAAGTGCACTGAATATTGAGTAGTAACATGGACTTTAACAGCAAAAAAAAAAAACAAGCGTGACAATGTAATTTTTATTTTGGAGCATGACAGTCTGTCGAAGTGGCAAATAATGGTTATGGCGTAAACTGATTTTTTTTTAATCATTTTGTTGTAAGTTACTCTACACAGAAGGTGGGCACAGAGAGTAGTTTGAGCTACAAATATTCATTATCAAGCACTTTGATGTGAAGGGTTGTGCATTTTCCATCTTGCTCGATTTTAATCTGTCAGGAACTATGTAACTTTTGCTCTGTGTTGTGACATGCACATCATTCCAGAGCTTTGGTGGCAAGAGCTCTTTTAGTTTGATCAAGCCTTGTGTTTCAGGTTGTTGGGTTTGTGTTTTGGCATCCCTTTTTTCTTTTCTTTTTTTCTTTTACTGTGGGAGTGTTGCTAAAGTTTAAAAACACAATAGACCAGATCCGACCTTATTTATTTTATCTGTCAAAATGATGGAAAGCGCTTTGAATCATCTATTAATGTTCTTCAAATTAGTACAAAACAGGCTTTAGCCTTTGTCCTCAGCTTTTAAAATCTATTCACCATGAAGCTTTTGGATGTTTGATATGACACACACACACACACACACACGCACACACTCAAAAGCTACAACAGCTGCATTATATTTCTCCTGATGAAGGGGAATGAAGCCCTAAAGCATGTTAACACATGTATTGGTAGCATATTGTTGACAATAATATCACACATTCATTTTTTCATTCATTTTTGCAACACTGAAGTGTCTTCTACTCTGCATTTATTTGATCAAAAAATGTGAAATATTATTGCAACTTGAAATAAGTATTTTCTATTTGAATATATTTTGACACGTAATGTATTTCTGTGATGCTCCGCTGTATTTTCAGCATCATTCCTCCAGTCTTCAGTGTCACATGATCTTCAGAAATCATTCTGATATACTGATTTGCTGCTCAATTAATCTCTGGTGTTCAGTTATTGTTAATGGTTATTATTATTATTTAAAAATGTGTTTGCGGCCTAATATTTTGTGGAAACTTTTTTTTTTCTCAGGATTTTAAAAGAATAGCATTAATATGAAACATTATAAATGTTTTTACTGTCACTTTTTATCAATATAATGAACATTTGCTAAATAAAAGCATTATTTTCTATTAAAAACATGCACGTTCACACAATCAGTTGGTGGTATATCATGGTTTCTGCATAAATATTCGGCAGCACAACATTGATAATAATCAGAAATGTTTCTTGAGCAGCAAATCATCATATTAGAATGATTTCTGAAGATCATGTGACTCTGAAGACTTAATAAATTACATTTAAAAACATATTCACATAGAAAACAGTTATTTTAAAATGTAATGATACTTCACATTATTAGTGTTTTATTTTTTTATCTACTAAATGCAGCCTTGCTGAGCAGAAGAGACTCTAATGTTTTGGCACGTACTGTGTTTAATTCTGCTTCTGTCGGGTTGAACATCTCCGTGTCTTCAATAATGGCTTCACCGAAAAGACAACTGAGCATTCAGAACATGTTTGTCCTTGTATCACAGAAAGAACAAGATGGTGCACAGCTTCTTTATATGCGTGACGTGACAGACATGTGAGGGGGCGGGGCTTATGCTGCATCTGCCAATGATTGTCTTCAGGCTTCATCCGTGGCTGAAATAAAAAGGCAACAGACATATTTGATTCTGAGCACATTCATATCTTGTGATATTCATTATTATGATGATGCAGTCGCTGCTCTGTCTGATACAGGAGCACACAAAGACAGAAACACGCACGGATTTATTCATGATTTATACATGAGAGCAGTTCAGAATCACTCCTGGACATGTTCGTATCCGCGCTTGCACTTTTGGGTTTTTACAGATTAAATACACTGCAAGACAGTTTTTTAATCTATCTATCTATCTATCTATCTATCCATTCATCTTTCCTGCCGTTTATCCTGTATGGGGTTGTGGGAGTGCTGGGAACTAGCCTGCGTCCAGCGCTGAAGGCAGAGAAACAGTCTGGGAAAAGTCCATCACAGGGTTCACACACACACACACGCACGCACACACACACACACACACACACAAGCAATTTATCATTTCACCTGCATGTCTTTGGGTTGTGAAGGAGACCGAAGCCTACACATGGAGAACATTAGGGATGAAACGATTCGCTCACTTCACTATATTATGCATTTTCACAATATTTTGGAATAAGTAAATGAGAGTAAATTAAAAAAATGTAAATCTATTTATTTTTTATATTTTCATTTTAATTTAATTTAGTACTGTCAAACGATTAATCACATCCAAAACCAAAAAAAAAATGTTTACATATATGTGTGTGTGTACTTTGTATAATTATTATGTACAATCTCATGCATGGCATGTATATATTTAAGAAAAATGTTATGTTTATATATTAAATATATTGATATAAAATAAGAATATGAATGTATAAATGTATAAACGTATTATCCAAAATATATACTGTATGTATGTGTATGTATATACACATAATAAATACACACAGTACGCACACACATATAATGTAACAAAAACTTTTATTTTGGATGTGATCGTAATTAATCATTTGACAGCACTAATTTAAATATTTCTAGTTTTTTATATGTCTAGTTTCTAATAATCTCTTTTTTTATTTTGATTTCAGTTAAAAAAAATTAATCATGCATCAAATGTAACTTAACAAAAATGAGAAACGTTGCTTTGGCAACAATTTTATTTATGTAATTTATTATTTGATTTTTATAATTTTATGGTCACACTTTATTTCACTTTTACCTAACCAACAACTACGACTTTTGCCTCAATAAACTCCTAATTTGCTACTTATTAATAGTTAGTAAGGTACAGTAGTTGTTAAGTTTAGGTGTTGGGTTGGATTAAGGATCTAGAATATGGTCATGCAGAAAAAGGCATAAATATCTGCTTAATAAGTACTAATAAACCACCAGTATGCTAGTAATAAGCATGCTAGTTAATAGTGGGAATAGGCTTTCTATGGTTTTAGTTGAAGTTGACTGTAATAACCCTGGCTGTCTCAAATGTGTGTCTTCTGACCACCTGTGAGGGTTTACACTGCAAACTATGTCTGTGTTGATAAAATGTCAAATGAACTGTCTGTTTAAATGATCCCACAGTACCAACGGTCTCTGATGCCGTTACATCAACGGTGCAGCCGAGATCCACACCTCCCATCAGGACCACAGCCACCAGCATCACCCAGAGACCTGTGCTGAACATCAGCGTCACAGCGGAGCCGGCTCCGGACCCCAGCGCCGTCAGCCTGCCCCCCTCCAGCAGACGCTTCTGCCACGGGACGGAGACCAGAGGCATCTCCTGGCCTCAGACACACAGAGGAGCGACGGTGGAGCGGCCGTGTCCTAAAGGGACCCGAGGTGCGTTAGTGCCAGGAATCTGGCTGTCGTCAGTACAGAAGTGACACATGTGTGGTATCCATATGGAGACGTCAAAATGATCTGCAAGATTTGCATTCGGTAGCCGAGTTAATATGCAAATGTTATGCAGTGCTGTTTGTGATTAGAAAAATGTTTTCATAGCATGAACATTTTATTACTCCCAACAGGTATAGTCTTGATTTAACACTTTCAAAAGTTTTGGGCCTGTTTCACAAAACAAATTAGTGTTAATTAAACCCGGCTCTCACTTTTCAATTTTGGCCTCGATTTGGTCATCCACGACGAATTTTGAAAATACTGAAAGATTCCAATGATCCTAGGCTAAAAATGGTAGTCTTTGATCACTGGTTTGACATGTTCACAGATTGCTGGCCGTCGCATCAAATTTAACCACAATTTTTTTCCGTGTTTTGATTGATGTACAGTCAGACATCAAAGGGTTAATTCACACAAAAATGAGAATTCTGTCTTTAATTACTCTCCCTCATGCTGTTCCAGTTATGTAAAAGCTTCATTCGTCTTCGGGACACAAATTAAGATATTTTTGATGCAATCCGAGAGCTCTCTGACCCTCCCATAGACAGCAAAGATAAAGGTCCAGAAACATTGCAAGGAGATCGTTCAAATAATCCATGTGACATCAGTGGCTTGTTATATTTGTGTACAAAAATTATTCTCGTAGCTTTGTAAAATTACAGTTAAACCCTCATGTCACATGAATTATTTTAACGATCTCCTGGTGGTAATTACATTGCTGTCTATGGGAGGGTCAGAGAGCTCTCGGATTTCATCAGAAATATCTTAATTTGTGTTCCGACAATGAACAAAGCTTTTACGGGTTTGGATCGACATGAGGGAGGGTGATTAATGACAGAATTCCCATTTTAGGGTGGAGTAACCCTTTAAAGTCAGTGTTGAGCAGGTTTCCTTCTGTGGTTCTCCAGGAATCGCTCTGTTCCTCTGCACGTCTGCCGACGGGATCTGGAGTCCCAGAGGTCCTGATCTCAGTAACTGCACGTCTCACTGGGTGGCACAGGTGGCACAGAAGGTGAGTCAGAAATAGTCACTATGATGTAAATATCATTTATCTAGCACTTTTCACATTGTTGCAAGGCAGCTATACTGAAAATCATCATGTTAATGTTTATAGTTCATGCCCTGTAGTCACATTTAGCAGATTCCAGCTGAGTGTTCATGAACTGTAGGTGCATTTTGCAAACAACAACATCAAAAAGTCATGCAGTTCAAATTTACTCTGTAGTGTATATTGCATGAGTATATTGCATCTGTGCAAAAACTTTTGTGTATAATTTATGTATGTAAAGTAAAAACTGTCAAAATTTTGGAATTATTTAAAACGTGAAATGTTTTTAAAAGTAGCGTCTTATGATGTAGTTTTAAAGAGTTTTCTGTGTGAATCTCTGTTAAACTGTGATTGGTTGCTGTGATGCTCCGCTGTATTTTCAGCATCATTCCTCCAGTCTTCAGTGTCACATGATCTTCTGAAATCAGAATAATATGATGATTTACTGCTCAAGAAACATTTCTGATTATTATCAACGTTGAAAATGGTTGTGCTGCTTCATATTTTCATGGAAAATGTACATACACTACCAATATCCAAGAGGTGGAGCAAAAATAAGTTAATATTTTTATTCAGCAATAATGCATTTCAATTATACATATATGCACTTTCTATTAATGAAAAAATTATTATTATTATTAACCATTATTAATATTTGAGGAGCAAATCAGCATATGAGAAAGTTTAATGAGAATAAATTGCATTTTACAATATCAAATAGAAAAGGCTGTTTTAAATTGTAATTATATTTCACAATATATTACTGTTTTTGTTTTTTAATCAAATGCTAAAATTGCAATTACTTGATTAAAACTAAAACTTTTAATCAGATAATTGCAGCTATGGTGACCATAACAGATTTCCTTAAAAAAAAAAAAAAACATTAAAAAACAATAATTACTGCAGTCTGTTGTGTATATTTCTGTACATGTGTATACTGTAAGTATGCAGGTAAAGTAAAATGCACTATATATTCAACTTTTAATCCGTCACTTAATTCTGATATGATGTGATGCAGTGTAATAATAGCAAAATAGACAGACATAACATTTCTAAAATCACACAAACACACTATTTTCAACATAGTACAGTATTTGCACATTTACAAAAAATATATTGTGTAATACAAAGAAGAAATAACACTTGATTAATGATTATCGGGCGAGCATCGGACCAATGTAGTGTATTTTGGTCTATTAATACTCAAAATATAAATGTGCATTTACAAGACAAGAATTGGGTTTTTGATACAATAGTGAGTAAAAAATGTCACTCAGAGAAGAATATTCTCTGATCTGTTATACAAGTCTGTTTGTATGAGTTGAGTTGAATGTTTAGGACTGATTTGGGCTCTTCTTCCAGATCCGAAGTGGTGAGAACGCTGCAAATCTGGCGAACGAGCTGGCGAGACACACTCAGGGTCCCGTGTACGCGGGCGACGTCAGCTCCTCTGTGCGGCTCATGGAGCAGCTGGTGGATATACTGGACGCTCAGCTGCAGGAGCTCAAGCCCAGCGATAAAGACACGGCTGGACGCAGCTTCAACAAGGTACTGTACACTGCCTGTCCGGCCTAAAACACCAACACTTCTGGTTTGACAATCTCTTCAGGAGATGTTTTTATCAATTGCAAATTCAGTGACCAGCAAAAGTTCATTTATGCTTTAAAACTTTGATTAGTGAGAGAATATCAGTCGCTGTTGTTAGTTTTTGTGTTTTTCGTTTCTTATTTTAAATCAAGCCTTTACAGCATTGCCACCAAGGCTTATATTGCAATTTTTATTTTTATTCTCTGCATGGTAGGCTATAGGTTTGTATATTGATTTATTTTAAGTATTTATAAAGAATATATATTTTTTCAAGAATCCAAAGCCTTAAATATCTGGCAAATATCAGGCGCTCTAAACATTACATATTTTGCCAAGATCAAATTATCTGAATTATGTACCATCCACATTTCTTGTATAGTTCTGTACTGTTTAGGATGTCAGAAAACCTGTTACTTTATGTATAAAAGAACAACCTTTGAGCAAAACATTTTTCCTCATGTGGAAACTCAGATTTTAAACAGAGGTGACAGTGAAAGTCAGCATCATTGCATCATCATTCAGGCCCACGAAAAACAGCTTTGCTCAAAGCGCCACAAAAATAACAGGAATATATATATATATATATGTATATTTTAATATAAAATATGTAGTGAAAAGTGTAATTTCAAAGGTAGTAAAGTGTGTAGTATTAAAAATGAAGCTTAAAATTTCTTAAATGCTACTTTTCTTATACTATTACGACTTTAATCACATAATTATACTTGAACTTTGCTGCTATGGTGGTGTTCTTGTCATTTTATTACTGCTTTACTCTGGTAATGTTATAACTTCAAGTTAATTCTAGTAAAAGGCCTGTTATGAAAATGCAATTATTCCAATATCACTATAAATATGTAACTTTCGTGCTCAGAATCTCCTTCTTTCTTCTTCTTCTGGCAGCTGCCGTTGAGTTTAATGGATTTTCTGGCTTGATCTGAAAGCTTGCTCTAACGTTTCCATCCCCACACTTCCCTCCTCAGCCAGTGCCTTATAGACGAGAGATACACATCCAAAGACATGTTTAATTGAAATGGGGTTAATGGATGTGCTCTACACTGTCCTTTTATACTCTGTATGACCTATATACAGCTATTTCTTCAGCTATAGGCACTTTTTGCCCTGTGGATTTCAGAAAATAAGAACACACTTTTCAAGCTCAGTAAAAGGTTATGTAACAGAACGATATATGGAAACATATTTCTCGAATCTAATTCATAATCTGTATCTAAATACAAACAGTAAGTAATATTTTGAAGTCTTTTTTTTTATAATTACAGCTTTACAGATGCATATGAAAAAAAAGTGGTATTTACATTTAGATGGATTTAATGTGCCATACAAGCAAGAAACAAACATTAAAATCACTGGAAATAAAAGTGCCTGTAGTTGAAGCACACACATACATGATCTGACTGACACATAGGCTCTTATTTGTTCTCTCTCTTTTCTTCTCTCTCTCTCTGTGTGTGTGTGTGTGTGTGTGTTGTTCCTAATCTTCCGTCTTTGTGTTTGAAACCCAAAACAAAAAAAGCGTCAAAAGAGAGAGAGGACTTGCAGGGCCTATACGAAGGTATATATGGACACAATCCCAGAATCCCCTTCACTTGCTCTGCTGCATGCAGCTTGTTTGTGTGGCTGGAAGTCCATCCGTCTGTCTTTCTGCTGATACATGACTCTCTTTTAGGGCAGCCTCGGTGTCTTTCTGCTCTGTTTTGCGTTGCTTTTACTGTCCTTCTCTCTTCTCTGTTCACCTCCTCCTTACGCTTGTCTGTCTTAAAGCAGCAGTTTTCGCCCAGAAATGAAAGTTTGCTGAAAATGTGTTCATCCAGTATATGTTTCTTCATCAGGTTTGGAGAAATGTAGCATTGCATCAGTGTCTCATCAATGGATGCTCTGCAGTGTGAATGGATCTCAGGGAAAATATAGTCATATCATTTATACAACGATATAATGTTGCATCTTTTTTAAAGGCAGGTGCTGCTGAACACTCAGCTCAATCCAAGTGGGAGTGAATGGGTGCCGTCAGAATGAGAGTCCAAACAGCTGATAAAAACATCACAGTAATCCACAGCACTCCAGTCCATCAGTTAACATCTGGAGAAGACAAAAGCTGAAACAAATCCATCATTAAAACATTTTTAACTTTAAACCATCGATTTATGGCTAAAATATGACTCCATAATCCATAATGACTCCAGTGAAAAAGAGTTCTGGTCTGAATCAGGAGTGAAATCTGCACAGATCAAGCAGTGTTTAAACAGCCCTAAACAAATATGTTACGTGAGAGACAACAGGAGATGCACTTTATCAATGGAGGAAGCGTTTTTATGAATTATGGAGTCATATTTTAGCCAGAAGCAACAGTTTGAAGTTGAACCGCCTTGATGGATTTGTTTCTTACAAACACTTTGCATTTGTCTTCTCCAGATGTTCACTGATAGACTGGAGTGCTGTGGATTATTGTGATGTTTTTATCAGCTGTTCGGACTCTCATTCTGACGGCACCCATTCACTGCTACATTTCTCCAAATTTGATGAAGAAACAAACTCATCTATGTCTTGGATCACCTGAGAGTGATCACATTTTCAGCACATTTAGATTTTTGGGTCAACTATTTCTTTAACTGTACACTGCTTTCCTGTTGATTCTGAATAATTGTATCTGTGGCTGGTTTCTGCTCATCTTTCTGTCTGAGTAATCGTGGTGGCTGGGGTCTGTCTGCTGATCTTGTGATCAAAGTGTGTTTGTGCTCTCTTCCTCACCTGCTTCAGTCTGACCAGTTCACGCTGCCGTTTCGTCCTCTTGCATTTCTCTGTCATCTTTTATGCATATCTCTGCTGTTGTTTTCATTCTTGTAATACATATTTCAGTCAGTTACTCGGAGCTGCAGCTGTGAAAGAATAATGCCACTTCATTGCTTTTTCCTTTCATGTGCTAATGTATTTCCTTTGAAACAGGAAGTTGGAGTGAGTCATGCTGAAACAACCATTAGGCTTTAGTTTTTGTCACAGTCGTGGACTATGATTTGCTGGTATGAGAACATTTTATTAAACAAAAAATGGATACGACCCTGAGTGCAAGATGAGTCAGCGCTATCTTCAGTCAAATTTTGACAAATTGTTAGTTATAAATTGAGCTTTGCGCCACCTGTCACTCAACACTGTGTTCTTGTCCATGTGATGAGTTTTGATTTATTTTTTGGGCTTGGGACCTGACAAGGCTATTGAAGAACATTCGGTGTCAGTTATTTCATCCACCGTACAATTTTCCAGGACACACACACACACACACACACACACACACACACACACACACACACACACACACACACACACACACACACACACACAAAGGGCTTACTTTAAACTATATTGCACAGAAATTGCTTGTAAATTCCATAAATGGTTATAAAGACACAGCAACATTTCATTAAAATGTAAAAATGGAGGTTTTGTGCATCTTAATTCACACCTCCACAATTAAAGGCCTTAAAAAGGAAAAAATTCATAACAAAAATTCATAAAATCCTTACTTTAGATGTTGCATGCATTGCAAAAAAAAGGTATTCCTTATTGTTTTCCAGTATAATTATCTCAACACCTTTAATGCAGATGTAACACCTGAAATGCAAATCTAACTTTTGTTTAAAATAATAACAAATATCTGTCAACTGGGTATGAAAACTTCCCTTTGAATTAAGGTATTTTCTGAGCCCACTGAAGATATTTGTTCTTGTTTAAAAATTATAAAAAAAAAGATATGTTAAGAATCTTTATGCATTTGAACTGGAAAACAGGATGATTAAGAATGAGCTTCGCTTGTACTTTCAAACTTTGAAGTGTCACCGATACAAAACATATACATTCTGTGTTCCCTTCAACTGATTCCTGTAACTTTCTTTAATTGGTCTTGAAAAGGTCTTAAAACCTGCAGAAACCTGATGACATTTTGAAGAGGAAATAATTTTCTTGTAAAATGCACTCCAGTAATCTTTGTTTTATGGACAAATTATCATTTTTTTTTACAGCGCATATGCATCAGTCTTCATAAATGCATGAATCTAGTGAGATTGAGTGCTGCCTGGAAAAAAAATGAAAAAAATCCATCTTTGTTTTCTGTGTGCATATTTCAAATTGAAAGTCCTTCACAAGCGTAACAGCACACAGAGTTGAGTGTTGAGACTTGAGAGTGTTTGATGCTTAAGGCCGAGCCTCGGATCTGAAAGAAAGCTTACAGCCCACAAGGCCACTTGCACTTCAGACGGCCCACAACACACTCAATCAATGCATGTCCAAGCTGCGAGAACAGATGCTTTTGACTTACTGTAGTGTAATTGCAGGGGAATCTCACTGGAGTAATCATGGGTTAAGTGTCCTGTAATTACTGCTCTGTGGTAATGAGATCCTCTCACATCTCTACAGTTAACAGGTCACCCCTCTGACTCCAGCGCAAGTCCTGCAGAAGTTCAGAGTGAACTTCACATTTGTAATCATTTCCTTATTTATAATATATATATATATATATATATATATATATATTACATTTAAACAAAAATATTACATTATTTTAAATATTTTAAGTTGAATTTATTTCCAAGACAAGTATTAAGCAAACATAAAAATAAAAACCTTGCAATGCTATGCAAACAAAATTTTAGAAAAATTGAAAAATGGGCCACATTTGTGATGTATGGACGGAATTAATTTCTGTATAAATAAAAAATATAATTCTTCCATGAATTAATGCTTTGGAAGTAAATGTTACGGCGCATATAAGAAAGGCTTTAAAGAAATGATCTACACGGAAATCTGTTTTATTCATGAAATGTGTTCTGTTTGAGGCTTTTAAATAATGAACAAAGGCTTTTGATAATGCTTAAAGTTCTCTTTATATCCTTCATCAGGCTTGATGCACACATTTCTTAGGCCTCTATAATGTCAACATAATCAAATCTTTGCTGATAAACCTGTCACACAATCTACTCATGCCTTATTGATATTTTAGTGTTTTTTTTTACATTTAAGTAAAAAATTAGTAAAGTTAGTATAACTGTACAAATGTCCAGCTCATGCTTTGTGTCTTTTTTGCTGTCTTTTATAAAGTAAATGTAAGACTAACTCTTATATTGATAATATTTCAAGATGAACACCTACTGGATTCATTCTCCAGACATCATTTTTATCAAACTACATACAGTATAATTTGAGCCTCTGAACTGAGCTGTTTTTTCCTCCATAGTCTCACTATATCAGACTATATGAGCCATAAAAGCCTGATATATCAAATATGACTCAAAGTATAAAACTATACTATGCTTTAAACTAAACTATGCTTTTTTAAAAAAATATTATTTTTAACTGACTATTATTTCATATGTCAGATTTTACAAGGTTAAAATCCTCCTTTAAACCCAGAAGCACCTCAGTCGCCTTGGGATTGGTTAATTGAATTGCATGCTGGTTAAGGCCAGTGCAAATGAAATGGATTCCATTGAGAACATCCCATTTTCTGGAGTCTTTATAATCTGCAAGCTACTTCCAGTCCGATAATGCTTTCTACTATACAGGATTTTTTTTTTTTGTGACAGCACGGCCATTAGATCCTGTTACAAATAACACATACAATATTGATCTTCAGCAGGAAATTGAACATGACAATCAAGTAGATTTTTGAATAATATTTATAGATAGTTAATTTCATTATGTAAGGAATAATTGATGATGCACTGTTGAATTATTTGAAGATAATTGCACACCCAAGGTGTTTTTCGACCCATTTTAAACAATTGCTGCGAAGATTTATTTTTAAATATTTTTTCTTTGAAGCTAGAAGCTGCCACAATCTATATATATATATATATATAACAACAGCAAAAAACTAATACTAAACTAATGAAAGTAAAACTCAAGCTTACGGAAGGCAAGTAAATAGTCTAATTATTAAGCCAAAGGATAACTAAATATATTAATCAAAAATACATATGAAAAAGGTTGTTTTTTTAGCTAGTTTTTCAGCTAGGTCTATACAGGCTACTACAGGATTAGCCTACTGCAGACGTTTAATGAAGTAAAATTTAAAAATAGAACACTGGACAGTCGTTACTGCATGCATTAAATATAAATTATTCTTAAAGTTACTAAATTGTAGTCGAGCAATGACTGATTTTCTCCTTTATTTTGATGTTTAATTAACATTTATGATGCAGTCAGCACCAGCAGGTTAATGCTGCTGTCACTTTAAGACCTGACGCACAGATAAAATGTTTTGACACATCTGTATTTCTCTTAACAAACTGAATGCATTTATATTAATAGCCTCCAAGATGAGCATTTTAACTTTTTGTCTGTGTAGCAATAACATGCAAAATGGAATTTAATTCAGCATTTGCACACTGGCTGACCCATCAGCTTTCAAGTACTGGAAAAGACTTAAAAACACATGAAAACTAATGAGAACCACAAAATGTGTTTACCATCCTGATGATCTCTGATACACACCCAACATGTATTTTTGCAGGAATCATGCTAGTTGTACAGTGCTTCATTTCCCATTATAGTTTACAAGTCTCATTTGGTTCTCTTCTCTCCAGTGTATTGGATCCTTTTTTTTTTTTCAGGGAAAGAGAAGGAAAAATATCAACCGCCTGTCATTTCTCTTGTTTCCATGGTTACAGGCCATTGTGGACACCGTTGACAACCTCCTGAGGCCAGAAGCCCTTAAATCCTGGGAGGACATGAATTCCACGGAGCAAACACATGCCGCCACTATGTTACTCGATACCCTGGAGGAAGGAGCCTTTGTCCTTGCAGACAACCTGATTGAGCCCGCAGTCGTCAGAGTGCCTGCCGAGAACATCAGTAAGTGCTTTCATCATAACCGGCAACTTCTGATGTAAAGGATGAAGTTTCGATTCGAGCCACATGTGTGATCGGCCATTTATGACTGATGGAGTTTTCCAGGAGAAATGTTTGTGTTTGAAAACCAAAGCAGAATTCTAAGAAGAGGTAGAAAGGTCAGTTCACACAAATTCAAGCCAGTTCCAGAATAATGGACTGGAGCATCCAAAAATGAAAGTTTTCTGAACATTTACTCATCCTCGGGCCATCCAAGATGTAGATGAGTTGGTTTCTTCATCACTTGTTCATCAATGGATCCTCTGCAGTGAATGGGTGCCGTCAGAATGAGAGTCCAAACAGCTGATAAAAACATCATAATAATCCACAGCACTCTACTTCATCTTTTTACGTCTTGAGAAGACAAAAGCTGAAACAAATCCATCATTATACATGTTTAACTCCCTATCCATAACATTGCTTTCTTCAGTAAAAAAGTGGCCTGGTCTGAATCAGGAGAGAAATCTGCACAGGTCAAGCACCGTTTACATGTCAGTGCAGTCCTTAACTAGTCTTAACAAGTGTGTGTGTGGATTTTGATGTGAGAGACATTAGGAGATGGACTCTTTCACTGGAGGAAGTGTTATGGATTATGGAGTCGTAGTTGAGCCAGAAGCAACAATTTGAAGTTAAAACGCCTTGATGATGGGTGTGTTTAGTCTTCTCCAGATGTTAACTGATGGACTGGAGTGGTGTGGATTACGTGGGATGTTTTAATCAGATGTTTGACGGCACCCATTCACTGCAGAGCATCCATTGCTGAGCAAATGATGAAATGTGATATAAACGTTTGTGGAATAAAAGCCATGTTTTGTCCAGTTAAGTTTAGCTTTTTTATCTTACATATTTTACATAAGTAGCAAGCACTGACTCTCACTGATTAGAACTAAAACATACAAAACATTTAACATCATAGTCAACAGTTATAAAACTCATGAGAGATTTTTAATAAAGACAACCTAAAGTTTAGGTGAAGAAATGCATTTTTTCTTTGTGATAATAAATACACTTTGACACAGTGCAGTTGGTTTTATATTTATTATTGCACCCTCTTGTGAACCATTGATTGAAACATATGATGTCCACTGATCTCATCCTGTAACTGAAATAATGCCTTTGGAGATTAGGAAATATTAAAGTGAAAAAAAAAACAGCCGAGCTGCTTTGACATTGTGGTAAAGTTAGGACATTTGGCAAATGGATGTAGTCTTTTGCACATTGCTGCAGTGCGGCTGGATTTATTTGAAATCCTCAGCGGTAGCAAATTAGTATAGAGAGCATATAAATTATTCATCAATCACACAAGTAACATATAAGACAGTATGCAAATCCAGTATCCGCTCCAGATACTGTTTCTTGTACCTTCTTCTGCAACAGTATGTTATTCAATCAATAGATGTTCCTGCCTCATATAAAGGCATTGTGTCTCTTATAAAGTTCTCGAATTTGTACATGCCGAGATGATGAAGGTGAATGCGGGTTTACTGAATATACTGTTCATCAGATTTGTTATCATAAGTAAGCAAGGTCTCAATGAATGTGTGTTTGTGGGCAGTTTGACATGCCTGTGTGTTATAAGAGTGCTTTAAATGAGAGTAACCAACACTGCTGATGCTGCCACACGCGTCCATCTCTACAGATATCAGCTTTCCTGGTGAGTCCGTGGAAAGAGAAGAAAAGACAAAGCGATCCTACACGGCTTAATTTAGAGAACCTTTCCCGGCAGATTCGATCTGGGCTCGAGAAATCATTGTGCTGATTGCTATTTACAGCCACAGATATGAGAATCTCCCAGGCGGTGAATAATGCAGGAATCTGAGCCGTTTGACGGCTGTACAAGAGTTTACAGCGAACGAGTCAAATCTCAGGTTGCATCTGTCAGGTTGATTTCTGGTGGATGTAGCTATCTGCCCTTCTTGAGTTTGCTAACCAGGGTTTAGCATTCTTCATACAGTTCAATGCCTACAGAAACACTGTGCATACATTCATAACACTTTATTTTGAGGTCCAATTCTTACTGTTAACTACAACTTTTGCCTCAATAAACTCCTAATGTGCTGCATATTGCTAATAAACAACTAGAATTGATCCTTCAAATAAAGTGCATTATGTTCATGAATTATTTATTCTCCTAAATGTATTATTTAATTTCCACTCTACAGAGTCCTACTGTTTGTATACATTCGGAAAGAATCGCAGTTTTGTTTCACAAAGCTGCACACACAGAGTAAATTACACAGAAACTGAGAGGGCACACAGTATTTGACCACTAGATTTACAGAAGCCATGGAATAGATTTTCATTCTCACTGTATTTTCATATTAATATGGTACTAATGAATTATATTCGGTTCTATGGAATAATCTAGTTAGTTCAGAACTATACTAAAATTAATCTGTTTTAAACCTAGTTGGAACAAGTGAAACTAAAAGCTTAATTCTTTTCGTTGAATGTTGAAGTGGAAGGTTTTTAATTTTTATATGCAGGAACGTCTTAGGCATGTTTGAGTTCCTTCTACAAACCGTTTTAGGACCGTGTTCCAGTAGGAAATATCAGTTTCCATTTCCAAACATTCCTTGTGCCATTAATTGTAGTAATCCAATGGGATTTTTGTGTGCATAAGGAATCTGAAAACTAGACAGTATGATCCACACAGAGATCTGATTTCAGTCCATCTGGGAATAAATGAAGAGACAGAAAAGGCTGAGACAGACTAAATCCATGAGAACCATGACAGCGTCTCCAAGACATTTGGAGAATCTACCTGCAAAGCTACAGTAGTGTGAAAACATATACCGGTAGGCACTGTAAAAAATGCTGGAAGTGAAGGACCTAACATGTGCATAGGTTATATGAAGCCTGTCTGGCATGGCCATAAAAATGACGTCTTTTATTAAAAGTTTTGTGTTACTGCAGCAGGACTGATGGATGAACAGTTGATATATCCAGTCATGAAACAGAGATTTCATTACTACTAGTTATTGAACACATCGTAAGCAGAAGCCAATCACGCACCTGTTCTTTAAAAGAAAACAGAAGGCATTTTTCATTTTAGATTCACCAGCAATTTGAATGACTACATAAGTGTAAAGCATTTGTGAAGGATGTGCTTTTAGGCATCAGGAGTGGAATCCGTAGCGTAATCAAAAATGTTATGATTTAGATAAAGCTGTTGTCTCGGGTGCATGGAAATAGGTGGATATTGTTCAGTTCTGCAATTTTTCATGAATGCATTCATCACTGTGAAAGGGCTGAAAACAAATAGACTTAGCTCCGGTCTCAGCATGTGGCGACTTTAACCATTGAGATGGTGAGAGGATCCAGCCCAGGCCCCAGCCAGTGGAATTTATTAGTAATGTGATCTCATTCATGTAAGTCAGCTTTGTGCGCTCATCTGTCATTTCACTGTACAGGCCTGTGTGTTACTGCAGGCTTTTTCTTTTTTAACCTTGGCTCAGTGCTTTTTGACTCCCTTTATTTTCTTCTCAGTCTTTTTGTGTAGCTATTTTGTTTTTGTTCTCAGCTATATGAAAATGTGGCGATGAAACCCATGAAAATGTTGACGTTTGTTGTTAATAATAGTGAAAATCGCTTCGTAAACTGTTGTTCCGTTATTACCTCTTAGCTGATTTGGACCCAAATACATTGAAAGCAAATAGCGATGCAGTCTGTCAAGCTCTAGCTCTCAGATCTCTTGCTTTCACATCAAAAGAGAAATGAATGTCAGAAATCACAACACTCAAGTCTCATCTTTCAGTTAAAAGCAGCAATTTTAGTATAAGGTAATGAAGAAGCTTAATTTTCTTGAGAAAAATGTTAAAGAGAAAACATTTTCTGCTTACATTAGACAATACACCTTTTTGTTCTCCGCCTCTCATTTGAAAATTATATGATGCAGTACAAATCCAGCTTTGCAGAGTTTGTTGGCCCGAGGTGCATTAGAAAACTTTGAAACCATCTCCTCAATTCACTCTTTTATTTGTGCACAATTAAATTACTTTGCATTGGCTTAATGAAACTGTCCTTCGTTTCCATCTGGCAGAAGAATGTGAGAACCTGAATGTGAGAAGCAATTTATGCAACTGCCATTGACTCGTGTTTTGTTTAAAAAGACACCAACTGGCACATTGGAATCCATATCTTTCTGCTTTTCTTTCTTCATTCAGTGTTGGACGTGTACGTGTTGAGCACCGACGGCCAAATTCAGGACTTCAGGTTTCCACAGACCAGCAAAAGAGGAGCCACGATTCAGCTCTCAGCAAACATGGTCAAACTAAACAGTAAAAACGGTAAATAAAAGCAAGGTTATAGTCATTTCAAATGTTTTAATGCAAGGCCTTCAGATGCTTAGTTAATGATCTGTAGGACATAAACACTCTGCACAAGTACTTAGTGAATTGCAAGCTTTACATACATTACATGCTTCCTTGCATTTCTGTAGCTGTAGCAAATGTCAGTAGTCAAGGGCACCATTGAATATTTTTCCACATGATGTTATTCTGGTTGCTAGCAAAAACATGCTTGTAAGATCTAAAGTGCTCAACAATGTCCTTTTCGATCTGTTGTTCCACTTTGACAGTTGTTCACCTGAAAGATAAAGTTCAAAAAAAGAAAAAGATATAGATGTTTTATGTCCCTAAGGCTCTTTAAAGATAATATCAGTTGATTTTTCTACCGAAATCCAGCAAGTACTAACGGTTTTCTCCTATACTTTATTTATTCAAGGGGTTGCCAAGTTGGTTTTTGTCCTTTATAAGCACTTGGGGCATTTTCTTAGTACGGAGAACGCCACGGTGAGGCTGATGGGAGAGGGCGGAGTCAGAAACCACAGCCTGACTGTCAACTCCCACATCCTCTCCGCCTCCATCAACAAAGAATCCAGCCGTGTGTTTGTGTCCGAACCACTCATCTTCACTCTGGCGCATTTGGATGTAAGAATTGAAAAGCTTAATTAAATACTTGTTTCTCTCTCTTTGCAATTTTTTTTTTTTTTGGTGTTTTTCTGAATACAGTGTTGGGAAAAAGTGTTTCTCCCCATCCTGATTTCTTCTGTTTTTGTGTACGTATCATACTAATTTGTTTCAGAAATAAAAAATAATATCTTACACGAAACATAACAGAAAACCAACCTGAGTAAGCAGAAAATACTGTTTAAAAAAAGTTATTGTTATTTATTAATGCAAGAAAAAATTATAACTACAGGACCTGTTTGTAAATGTATATGCTGCATTAATTATGGGTTTAAGCTGGACTAGACCAGGCATGAACTTTTCAATGGCATGAAGTTGTTTGAAGTAGTGTTAATTTTGTCAGCTCTTAGGGTGTATTCACAACCTGTCTTGCTTGGTTTGATTGACTCAAGCTCAAATTTGTTTCCCCGTTTGGTGTGGATCTTTTTGGGCAGGTGTGAATATAGCAATCGCACTCTGTTGCAGACCAAACAAGCACTCTGGTACGGTTCGTTTTAGGTGTGAAGATGACCTGACCTTGATCCAATTGCAGAAATCATGCTCAGAAACAGCAGCGTGCACATATAGTGCTGTTGTTTGCGTTTCAACAGCCTAAATCACTTGTTTTTAAAGCATAATGCTTATAAACACATGCAAAGAATATGTTTTCGTGACAATGGCGCACAGAAACGTGAGGCGAGCGCCAAGCGCCCTAAATAGGCTAATAAATAAAAAGCGCCAACAGAAGTTACAATTAATGGGTTTTTTTTTTTGGGGGGGGGGTGGATATGAAATAAATTTTATTTTAGGCGAGTCATAATTACAACATCGTATGACATTGTCTCATATAAGTTTATTCATA
Organism: Carassius carassius; assembly: GCF_963082965.1. NCBI lineage: Eukaryota > Metazoa > Chordata > Actinopteri > Cypriniformes > Cyprinidae > Carassius > Carassius carassius. The sequence continues at coordinate 31,240,115 of NC_081774.1, forward strand.
TTGCACTGGTTGATAACATAAAATAAGTAAAATAATTAAAATTGCACTACTAAAGAGCTTTATGATTAGGCTGTTTTTGCACTTCCCGTTTTTTCCTGCTTGAGAATTTCTGTCCAGTGACCTTAGCACACGTGTGGTTTTGTTTATAATTTCTGGTTGCCTTGCAGAAAGGGCAGTGTGAAAATGAACCACACCAAAAAAACTAAAAACTCATTTCTATTTTATTTGGTCTGGACAAAGCAAGTAAACTAGCATGAACACTTGTGGAGGTATACATTTTTCTCCTCCTTTATTTCTTTACTTATTTATTTATCCAGAAAATATAGACACATTTCGAATATTTTTATTTTTTAAACCTTTTAGTCTATTTTTTTCATCAACAGTATTTAAAGTTGGTATAGTCACAGCTGATGCTAACATTTTTGTCATAGTTTTCTTTAATGAAATTAACACTACTTAAATGGTCTTACCCAGTAACACACTATGCCAAATATAAAATAAATTCCAGAAATAATGAGGAAGAAAGTAATTAAAATACATCAGTCATTTAAGTTTAAGTGGGCAATTACCTTTTCACATGGGTGCTAGGTGCAAGACAACTTTTTATGCTTCAATTAAAAAAAGTGTTTAATCAGTTTGCCTTTTATTAATGATTCATCAACCATTTAATATCATACTTATCATGTTGGGGGTTAATACATTTTCACAGAACTGTATTTATATGAAACGGGTGCCGAAAAACAGTAAACGACCAGAGTTAGGCCAATCTATTTGCTTCAAAATCTAAAGAGAAGAAAGATAAAAAAAGTGTAAAGTTTCAATTGAATTACTTGTACCTGTAATGGGCGTGTTATTTTAAATAGCCACATAATCAGTGCCTTCTGATTATAGGATTGAGTTCAAATTAGAGCCTTGAAAAACATGCTTTAACAAAATCAAAGAACATCCTTGTCAGTCAGTCTGGTTTATTAATAGAGATCGTTGATCAAGGAAAACAATGTTTGGGTGTAAAAGGTTTAAACCGTGCATACGTCAGCTGTCACATTCAAATAAAATGACATGTTTCTCTGTTTATCAGACTGAGAACTACTTCAATCCAAACTGCTCATTTTGGAACTATTCTGAGACGAGCATGACGGGATACTGGTCAACACAAGGCTGCAAACTCCTCGCCACAAACAAGACTCACACCACTTGCTCCTGCAGTCACCTGACTAACTTTGCAATCCTGATGGCTCATCGAGATGCACGTGCGGTGAGTATCAACTGGTCTAGAAGTATATAGAAGTATATAGTAACTATGAGTCAGCAGCTACTCTTCCAATTCCTTCCTAAGCCAATTTTCTGCTCTCTGTTTTTCATATAGCCAGGATACTGTTGAGTGTTGAGTCTCTTGAGTTTACATTTACTTCTGCTGATACATTCATTGGACATAATTTGTGTTCATCACAGCAACAGCAATGTATCTCTACAAGATTATATTGCAGCTTTCTTAATATAGTTCTTAGTCTACGTTGATTAATACATATCTTGTGTCTCTAGTTCTGGAAACAATGCAATTATTGCAGTATGACATATCAATAGTAGTTGTCTGATAGCACCAAAAATACGATATGCTGGCAAAACTGTCATTTAAGCTGCAGAGAAATGTGGAAATCATGGGTTTTGATGTGCAACTGTTTACATGGTCTTGGTCAACAAACGTACCTATTTTCTAAAACAGTGGATAAATATATATATCCATCAGCAGAATCTTATTTTCTGCTTACATATCACATAGATATTGTGTTTTGTCCTGTTGAATCAGGAATATTTAAAAAGATCCCTTTTCTACTAAACAATATAATTATGATGCACACAATTGCTGTGCTCCTGAAAAAAAATCTTTATTGGAAGAACTTACAAGACTGAAAAAGTTGTGTTGTTAGAAAGGTAGAAAAATGGAAATCATTGATTTCACAATTGGAAATCAGGCCAAGTAAATATCACATATTTTTTTCAACCAAGCAATAATTGCACCAGGGCCCGCAGTGCTCGATGAGCCAATTAAAAGTTTGGATGCTGGTCTGATGTACATCTAAACAACAGGCAAGTACAACAAATAAGGGAGGATGTGATCACTGGCCTCAAGCATATCCACAGTACTGCTCTCCTACAAAAGAAAGGGCAACAGCCCAAATTGGAGACACCAGAATTTCAGTTGCCCTGTCTTTCTGGCCAATTACCTTGTTCAAAGTCGCCCTTCAGCAGGTCAGCAAGCTGGGGTATTTGATTAGCTCACATATGAGAAGTGGCTTGGATGTCAGCAGGATAGGACTGTATGGTAAGAGGGTTCTTTCCCTCCCAATTACGAGCCTTATGATGGAATACAAATGTGCTAAAGTTAGGTTAGACTTGATACTCAAACAGTCCTAAGGCCTCTCATGAAAGGGTTTGGTATATTAGTTTTGGGCAAAATGCTTAATTTTCATATCGTCCCATCGTCAGCCTGTTAGGTTGCTTATACACAATATTATGCTCATTTATTACTTCCTCAGTTATTCAAAAAGCATCTACAGAAAACGAGCAACGAACATATGCATTACCAAAGAACATCATCACTAGCTTATGCACTTTAAAAACACTCCCGTGAATGAGTGAATCTACACTTTATGATGGATACATATTCCTATATTTGCATCGTACGTACATCTGCACTTTGTTTTTTATAATGAGAGAATTTGTGAGTCAGAATGCAGTCAGCAAGCCTTGAACAACAAAGCTCCGCTGTTTCAGCGATGACTCATCTGAACGCCTCTGATTGGCCATTGCATTCATCAACTCAGCGGAATCGTGTGTGATTGGTTATAATGAGCAACACTGTAGAACTGCAGAAAAAGAAACATAATGGAACAAATGAGCCCTAATATTAATTAGATAGTATTACTAACCTGAAAATAATAATAAAAATCATCTTGCTATCATCAAAGGCATCAGCCACAGGATCGTTGATGTATCGTTGATAGATGATACTATCATCTATCGGCACAACCCATAGGGTGTATGATGATAAACTGGTAAAATACCAAAGGATACTGTGGTATGTGTCCCAAAACAATCCTTTAAGCTTCTGCCCAGCATCAGGGCATCAATAAATGAATGTAATGCTGATCCACAGGGATGGTGCTTTCATGCATACAGTCTTTCAGTAAATGTATTCATTTGTTGTTGTTGTTACTGTTGTTTAGAGGATGTGTAAACAGAGCCTGTCAGTGTTCAAATGTCTTTAGCTTCTGTATTGGTGCTATGTGTAAACAAAGACGTAAGATAGATTATTCAAACTCTGGGAAGTTAAGACATTATGATTTAAGACGTCTGTTGTCAAAAACTTGGTCAATACTAGACGTGTGCTACCATTGTAGTCAATAGACGTCTCTACTGGAAGCATTGACATTACAGATTCAACAACATTTTGTTGCTTATATGTAAATAATAGAAAAGCCTATAAAAGATAGCTGCTGTATGTGTGACTAGCACATTTATGATGCATTTTAGCTCTACGCATTCAGAAATCAAATAGGATTCAATTCTGACAAGTGATGTGTTCGAGTTAAGTAACTGTTAATGCTAATGTTTGTTTTTCAAGGGTGTGGGAGGCGTTCACGAGCTCCTGCTGACAGTTATCACACGAATGGGCATCGCCGTTTCACTTGTCTGCCTTGCCATTAGCATCTTCACCTTCTGCTTCTTCCGCGGCCTCCAGAGTGATCGCAACACCATCCACAAAAACCTCTGCATTAACCTCTTCATCGCAGAGCTTCTGTTTCTTGTGGGCATCAACATGACCGAACCTCCGGTGGGTACATTTTTTGCACGCTGAGGGGTATTGGTGTAAAGAGGGCTTATTTCAACCCTGGTGAGCTGCCTATATTTTTAGGCATCAAACCATAGGCAGGTTTGTTTGATTCTTTGTGTTTATTTCTTCCTGCTCAGATTGTGTGCTCTGTGATTGCTGGAGTTCTGCATTTCTTCTTTCTTGCCACATTTGCCTGGATGTGTTTGGAGGCGGTTCAGTTGTTCCTCATGCTTGTGGAGGTCTTTGAGAGTGAATTCTCCAGACGAAAATACTATTACGCATCTGGCTACCTGTTCCCCTGTGTGGTGGTTGGCATTTCAGCAGCCATCGACTATAAGAGCTACGGGACGAGGAAAGCGTGAGTAATGTTGTTTATTGATATCGGCTTGCAGATTAAATGCAGATATAGACCTCCCTCTGTCCATTAATGTTGTTAATACTAAACAACGTTAACAATCAAAAACCAGTCACTGCTCGTGACTGTATCTTTAGATTTAATAAGTATTAATTCTAATTAATTTTTCTGTTTAGTTTAGGAGCCAATTCTCACTGTTGATTACTTTGCTTATATTACTAGTATATTGGCGGTTTATTAGCACTTATAAATCACACCCTACCCAATATCTAGACTTAACAACTACCTTACTAACTATTAATGAACAGTAAATCTGGAGTTTATTAAGGCAAATGTCATATGTCAATACAGTGTTTTGGTCATACCATCCAAGTTAACACTTTCTCCAATGGTAGATCTCACCAAATCTCTGAATAAAGTTCTATAATATTATGGTGGTTATCACGGTCAAACATCACAATATTTGAGGCAGCCTGAGTGACTGCTTTCCATTAGACAAAACTATATTTTATGGCAGTGTTTCCCAACACTGCTTCTGGAGGCACACCAACAGTGCATATTTTCAACCTCTTCCTAATCAAACACACCTGATTCAACTCATCAGTTCGTTAGTAAGACCTAAAATTGATGGGTTAGAAAAGGGAGACATCCAAAATGTGGAGTGCCTCTGGAAACAGGGTTGGGAAACACTGATTTAGGGAATTCATTCCCTCCAATGAAAGTGGTTGTCAATCTCAGAACTTTGTGTGTTCATATCTTTAAGTAATTGCTTCTATGGTGGTCCTTTTCTTTCTTTTTTCCTCTTTCCAGCTGTTGGTTGAGGGTTGATAATCATTTCATTTGGAGTTTCATTGGCCCTGTTACGTTCATCATAATGGTAAGTTTTTCACATTTCCCAAGAATACCTTTATTTACAGTAGGTGTATGGAATTTTAATTTAATTGCCATGTTTTCATCGTGTTGTGGTTCTTTGCGATGTGTTGGATTGTCTTTAGTTTCTTCAGTCTACAGTTCCAACTGAATGTATGTTTGTTAAAATGTCTTTGTAATGTATGTTGCACTCAAATAACTTAATGCTCTTTAATTTTGATTACTGTGTTCCCATTGATCAGACTTCATTCATAGAGTGAAACTATTTCCATTGAATAATTATTGAGACTACTGTGCTCTTGGAAAGCGTTGATGCAGCAGATGTTTTTGTGACCTTCACCAGATCTGTACCTAGACACAATCCAGTCTTTGAGCTCTGCAGGCATTATCTTTGACCTTATGGCTTGGTTTTTGCATTAATATCCAGTTTTTTTTAGCTGTTCGACCTTATATAGGTGTGGGTTTTTCAAAATCATGTCCTATCAATTAAATTTGCAACACATTGACTGGAATCAAAAGGGTAAAAACAACATGAACCGCAGAAATGGGATTCGCCTGAGCTAAACGTAAAGTAATCTTCAATCTGCTTTTTGCTTTTTCATTATTAGGGAAAATACAGTAGTAATTATTTACAAATAATCACAAATGAAATAATTTTAAATGTGTGCTCTCCACTGCCACAAGTAGGGACTACATGGACTTACAGTACAGCTATGGATAGACGAAGTTGTAACTATAATGATATGAATTATGGCATAATTGTGCTTGGTGAGAATGTGCTTTCTTTTTCAAAATCCACACCATTTTCTACAGAGAAATGCCCTGAAATGCAGAGATACTGAAGTGTGCAGTCAGTGCTGTTTCATGTATACATGCACTAACTTTAAATGTGCATACAGCGGCTTTTCAGAACAAGAAACGGTTACACCTAATACATCCATGTTCCTCCTGTCTCAGAGAGATCTCATTCTGTAACCATGAATTTAAAACAAATGTGTGCATCGCATATCTAGGTCACATTTTACCCCAAAAGCAAAGCTAAAACCCTTTGTGTAGGACCATTTCTTTATCCATTTATTTAAATATGTCATCATAATGCTTGGCACTTTATCGCGAAATATCTTGCGTGACATTTTCAATTAAGCAGATCCTCCCCTGTACCTTTAAACAGGAAATGCTAAGATATACTTCAACGGGCTCAGTCAGCTTGTGTCTGAACTCAGACTGGTTTATCTTAAACTTGTGCTTGTGGGTCTATTTTGGGGGATGGAAGGGTGGGATGGAGGAGGGGAGGCACAGAGGTGCTTCGGCTGGCCGTCTCATCAGATCTGTGTTATAAATCAGATCACTCCCAGCTGTGTTATAAATGCATTCCTGGCTTCTCCGCCCATGCCGGAGCGAAGCGGCTCCTGGTGGCTCAGCAGCAACTCTCAACAGCGCCATAATTAATGATCTAACAGACCCGACCTATCTCTCTTTCTCTCTCTCACTCCATGAATCCTCCCATGTCTTTTCCTTTTGTCAGTTGACCTGTTTCTCCTTTCTAATCTCCTGCTTCCGGTTTAATAACACTTTTTGTGCTGCAGGCATGAATTATATCTTGAATCATAAAGAGAGGTGTGCCATTTCTTTTCAGACATACAATTTTTGCCCTGTTGTAAAAAATAAATAAAAATAAAATAAATAAAAACGGGTGAAAAAGCCAATATTAAAGGTGGGACCTGCACCAAATAGAGTCCAGAGATGTGGAAGTAGAGCATGGTGCTAGCAGTACTAAGAGAGCAATAAATCTAATTCACAGGGAATGCATGCAGTGATACAAAAAATGCACGTTTAATAAAATTAAATGCCTCGTTGTTATGGATGATGTCAGCGTGCTTACTAACGATGCACACAGTGATTGGCTGATAATCTCTGTCAGACAAGTATATGTTCAGCTCATTGTCCGCCTCTTACATGTGTGCTTCTCATAAACAATTAGTGAATATGCATATAAACAGCCTTTTAATTAACAGAGTAAAATAATCATGGCTGATAATAAAGCATTCAAACATGCTTGCCCCACTGGGTAATGAAAACAGGGATATAATCAAAGGATAATTTAGAGTTGGGATAACCTCCAAAATTAAAGGCGATACCTTTTTAAAAGCTCATTATCATCAAATGCTGCTAAAATGTTTACATTCAGAGGCCGATTGCCGGCAACAGCCATTTAGGATCATTTGTGGCATGATTTTAGTGACTTCTGAGTTTTCTTCACTACTTCTAACCTTTCACAGATTTAGGAGTTAGTTTTAGTGTTAAAAGGCTTTGTGAAATACACTTAGAGCAAAAAATTAGGAATGGCACACCCATTATTTTAAAGATTTTCTCCTAAATCTGCAAGTTAAGAGCTACTTTTAGCCTTAAGATCTTTTGTGAATATGGGCCCTGGTCTGCTGTTTTCTGTTTGTTTGTTTGTTTTTTTTCATATTGGATGTAAAAATAAGGATTCAAAGTGAACGAAAAGAGGAAGGTAAACGTCCCATCCAGAAAAGAGTGAGATGGATCAAGAGTGACTGGAACAAGAGATATACCAATTAGTCTGGGGAAATAACCCTTAATCTAAATGTTTCCATATTTGCGATGTGACATTTTCTTCCTTGTTTATTTCTTTTGCAAACATGGCTTTTAATTGCATTGTAAAAGTTGCTTTGTATACAGGTTGCAGCATGTACTCTACAGTTAGTAAATAGCTTTGGATAAGTCAAACAGAAGTAGCAGACAAGCCTGAAGAACTGCCAAATGAAAATGCAAAGTATATATAGATTTAAACAAATCATTTGTAATTGTTGTTTTTTTTTTCTTTCTTGCGTGCTTTTAGTCTTCTTCTCCGCCAGTCCTGCTCTTTCTGTAATTCTTTGTTTTTGAGCGGGCGCAAAATTGAGTTGAATTCTTTGGTGTTTACATGTGGTTTGTGTTGATGATCGACGGAGCAAAGAATTCAGTGCCTTTTCTTTTCAAAAGGCATATTCCTTTTTCTCTCTAGCTGCATTCTGTATATATAATATATATATATATATATATATATATATGTGTGTGTTTGTGTGTGTGTGTGTGTGTGTGTGTGCCTCCAAAAAAGAAACCAGATGTGTGTTTTTCATTCTCTTGTATGCAAAGCTAAATAAATGTGCTCATTTATTTCTCATTTTGAACTGAAGTCAAACACAATATACTAAGACAACAACACGTGCTTTACTAACCTATACACAGTCAGTGTGTGCATGCTACATTTTCAATATTTGACCCACATTTTGGAATAAAACATAGTTTCAAAAACATATAGTTTAAAAATAGTTCTCTACTTGCTTTTATTCCATTTTAGACTTTTAGTATTTTTGAGAATTGAATAGAAAGTGAACTGTGTAGCGAGAGCTTCTAAAATCAGGACACTGTTATAATATATAGTGGGAAATTTGGAAAGTCTGGGGACGAAATAGCTTTTGTCACCACCAACTAAATTAAGACAAGCTTCTTTTAATAGAGGTGCTCTATTCTTGTTCCACATATTTAATATAGATGATAGTCATTTTTTGTTTCCTGAAGTATGTTTCTTTAAGAGGTCTTCTCTGGTCAGCCTGAATTACATTCCCATGTTCAGGGCGGTGAAGAAAAACACAAGCTCTTGCCAGCAAGCAGACATTTTCAGGGCCAAAGTTATGACTTATACTCGTCTGAGAAGGCGCCTACACGCAGTTCGTCTCCGATTATCTTTAAGATCAGAATTGGGAACAAATGGTAGCACTTTATTTTCTGCGTGATAGTTTATGTCTCGAGAATATCAATGTTCTTACAAGCTTCTGTACTGACTTAAATCACTATTGAAGATCTATTTCAATTGTCATGCTAAGAAGACCTTTTCAAATGGTCCATGCATAGAACTATAGTTTATAAGATGTCTTGGAAACTCCCAACAGAGTTCATGCATTCTTGCATTTTAACATTTTTTTAGCTGCTGTCTGCTTTTTGAATTATTGAAGGCTATGCTTTGTAGTTCAGATCAGCCAACATAAAAGGTGCTTTATTTTTATTTTTCAATCCCATTGATAGTCGTCTAATAGCCTGGTAATCACAGATCCCAAGAAAGATCATTGCACGGTGCTCGTGAATGTAAATATGAAATGATGTTTGACAAATATGCCATCTGAATGATGAATTGCAATCGTGATCGCCAAGAGCTTCTTGGTGTGGTCTTCTCAACATGTTTTTTTCTTTTCCGACAGCTCAATCTAATCTTTCTGGTGGTGACTATGTACAAGATGGTAAAACACTCAATGTCTATGAAACCTGATTCCAGCCGACTGGAGAGCATACGGTAAGCTCAGTCTTCAATTCTGTCGAACACGCTTAGCAGCTGTGCGATTTTACGCTTTCATTTCAAGTTGCTAATAACAACAGCGTGGCCGTTGCATTGTTTCTGAATGAACCGGTTCACGAGGTACAGCTTGGATCTGGACGTGTAAATACTCAAATACAGCTAATTGGGGTTTATGGGAATAATTACAGAAAACATTAACTAATTAATTTGCTTCCTGAAATGTGAGAGCACAGTCTGACCCTCTTATAAACATTGTCCTTGGGAACGAAATGCATATTTCCAGATGGGCTGTGCAATGGTATGACAAGCAAGATGTTTTATTGGACCCAAAGTCGTAATTATTTTTAAACTTGCATCTGGGGGCCGTGAAATCTGCTCTTGTCATGTCCATTTGAAGAAATCGTCAGTTCAGGACATTTGATCCACAGAACTAGTTGCTGGACTCTGTAATGGGAAAGAGTCCAGTGATACACGGCTGGGTGGTCGAATCCTAGGAATGGCTTGAGTTTTATAAAAGTATTCAGTGATTGTTATTATTATTATTATTATATATTTTTTTTTCATCAGTCCTGTTCTGTGAGTTGGCTCTCTTTAATGATTCATTTGTGTATTGGGAGTAAAACAGAGCACATGAATGCAATAGCCAATCAAAGTCAATTAACTGACTCTCTGACAGAGAGGAAATAAACTCAATCCCACTCAAATCAGCAGTGTTTTGCTCAGCATGACCTCACCGACTCATTTTAATCAACAATGATGTCAGTGAGATTGAATAAATGCATAAACAGCGATAAACTAATTCAGAAACACACAAAGCTAATGCAATCTAACTTCTGTTAATTGACACAAAAGATGATGTTTTAAAGAATGTGGGTAACCTGTGGATTTACACCATGCTGTATTCCATGTTATGAAAGTCATAAATGATAACAGAGAAGTAAAAATGTTTTTTATATATCATTAGAACCATTACAGCAGGCGTAATGCGGAGAGTTTGGCGCTTATAAACAGATACTGTATGATATTGCTCACAAAAGCAACCCAGGCTCATTGGAAATACATGCTTGCGGCGATGGATATTACGTAAAGAAACTGCAGTGATTCATACGTTTAGCTACGTTTTTGAGATTTGCAGAAATGTATGTATTTCCAATGAGCCTGGGTAGATAAAAAAGGGCTGTGAAATGTCTTTCTGACTGCTATCCTGTGGTTTTCAGGTCCTGGGTGTTTGGTGCTTTCACACTGCTGTGTCTGGTTTGTCTGACGTGGTCCTTCGGTCTGTTTTTCCTGAACGACTCTTCAGTAATCATGGCGTACCTCTTCACTATCTTCAACACTTTACAAGGGATGTTCATCTTCATCTTCCACTGTCTTCTGCAGAAGAAGGTAAACCCATGACATACAGAAGAAACTGGTTTGTCAGATGCCACTTTCTTTATTATTGATGGCCGCTGAATGTTAATAATAAAACACATATTAATACCTTATTCTGCATGAGCATATTAACTATTAATAAGCAGCAAATTAGAAGTTTATTGAGACAAAAGATATAGTTAATTAATAGTGAGAATTGGTCCTTAAAATAAAGTTTGTCCTGAAAGACAGCAGCAAAGATGCTAGTAAATAAAGAGAGATTAAATCCATAAAGTGTATTTGTATTACGTAACATTGCAGGTATGCATGAAGTTTTGTGTATGTATTAATAAGTTATTAATTTCAAGGAATATTAAATCTTTAAGCAGCACATGTAGTGCATTTTCCCATGAGTTTAATCCAAATGAATCATTTAACCAACTCACAATTGTTTTATATATCTTAAGTTTAATTACACTACGTCCACAAATGAATAAGATAAATTGTAAATCTCACAAAGGGTAAAGGTATTAATATTTTATGAATATTTTATGCAAACTCTTTGCTAATAAAGGGTTATGAACTGTAGTTTGTAATCTGCAAAAACTTTTTCAGGTTTATGCTCAGATGTGGAGGACAAGTCTTCAATGGCATTTTCAGTGTGCATAAAAATCTCTGATATGTGACTGAAATATTATATCTGATATTACCATCTAGCAATGTGATTGGTTGAATGACTTTTAATGGGTAATCGATTCAGTGCCTGATTAGTAAACATACACATTAGTTTTCTGATATGTGATATTTACTGTATGTCTCCTCTCTGTTGGATTGTGTCTTCAGGTGCGTAAAGAGTACAGCAAGTGTTTGCGTCGGTCTCAGTGCTGTACTGCTCTTCCCTCTGAAGGACCTCACGCCGTCACCAAACCCTCGGCCTCCAGGGCCACCGCTCGATATTCATCTGCTACACAGGTACATCTCAATCAAATCCTGCTTTCACCTGTCAAAATCTGCTTTATTGATATGGTCTCTCTCTCGCCTGCAGTAGTGATTTTAAAGGATCGCTCTTCGCCGTCTGGTCGAGATTGATTCCCTTAAACAGGGACAGGTTAAAGAATCAATCACTCGGCTGTTTAGAAAGCTTCCTGTTCATTTGGAGCCAGAAATGAACAATTCGGCGAGTCGTTAACTGAAGACTCGTCCCGAACAGATTGTTAAATCACTGACTTGTTGACAGTTGTATAAGTCCAATTCACATTTGAGCCGTTTCAACAGATTCAGTGAATGAGCTCGCTCATGAATCAGAAATCGATTAGGTGTCTTAAAAATGCATGTCTGTTTGCTTGCAAAATGATTGTTATTGTGGTTATGGTGAGGGGTTTGTGAAGCTGCAGCAGATGAAATCTTCAGAATGTGTTGTTTAGACGGTTTTTTTAGTCACTGCAGAGCTGTTTGCGTGAATATTAGCCGCATTAATCAGCGAGCTTGTCTCTGTGTCGCTGCAGAGCCGCATCAGGAGCATGTGGAACGACACTGTGAGGAAACAATCAGAGTCATCCTTCATCTCCGGAGATATCAACAGCACTTCCACTCTGAACCAAGGTAACAGATGAACCCTGGGCTCTCACACGCGCTGCTGTGGGTTTATAGACACTGTAGGGTTTTTCTACTTGTTCCAGAGATGCTTATATGAAAGGTATAATTATTTTATCTCCTTCTGTCTTCATTTAAATGAGCGTAAATAGTAACAAATTCTGTTTGCTTTGGAATGCATTCATTATATATTTTTAATTTTGTTTATTTCTTTAATAGTTGGTTGGTGAATGCAGCCAGCGGTCACAAAGTGCATTAAAACTAACTCAGGAACTGTTTCAATTTGACGAATTCAACCAAATTGGACCGACTCGGTATAAACTTACTGTCACCAGATTGAATCTTGTGAGTTTTGTGGTTAGTTTAGTTCACAGGGAATTAATTCAGTGCTTAGCTGAGGATGGAAACATTATTATGGACACATTTACTCTTCACTGTAAGAGATTAGTAAGAAACTATCACCAGTTGACCCAGACTTACATGCTGAGAGATAGAAAATAAGCTGAATCTAATATAATATGAATGCAAGTAAAAGTATTTTATATAGATCCACAGCGAGATTGCATTGTCTTATACAAATAAGTGTAAATGCCTTTATTATTTTATTAAAATATTAATTTAATTAGTTATTTCGCAGACTTTTTTGCAAGCACAAAAAACTCAAAGTGAACAGTGCTCGTAGCTGCCATTGATTATTTGAAAGTTAACACTTGATTGCATCAAAACGTATTTTGTTCTTTTTTCTTTTTAGAGACACGACAAGTAATGAAGATATATTTGGTGTACCAATGTCTCCTTTTTTTTTACTTGGTGATATACAGTTTGTTCATGTCACAGCATCTCATCCTGCTGTGTGGCCCATGATGCATTGCATCAATCCATTATACTAGCCATTTTATCAAACTATATATATTTATATATATATATAGCACTGCATTTATTTTTTTAGGTTTTCTCCATCACACATTATATACAGGTTTAAACACTTATAGAGAAGCACAAAGCAGCAATAGAACATTTGGCTTCAAATGCATAATGGGATATTTCTTCTCTTTCATTTTCAGCTGTTTTGGACTTTTTTCATTAGGACTCTATATGAAATCCTTTATTTTCCTTCTTTCTTTTTATTTGGCAGTTTAAAATGTAAAAATGCATGTAGGAATGAAAAAAAAACAAAACAAAAAAACATAGGGACTTTGTTAAAAGCCTCCACCTAAACATGTACGTTTTCACAATATTAACCGAGTAATTTATATAACTACATCCAAAAAAGTAAATAAGCAATTGTGTTTAAATGTATCAGCGTACATGCATGCATACAATATGTAAAAAGCATATATGTACTGTATGGATGCATCTGTGAAAAGTGCACATATACAAACAAATATAAACGCCAAGAAAATATAGATTTTACACCTAAAAAAATGCTAAAAAAATGGTTTTTGTCTTAGGTTAGAGAGCGATCAGGATGCTTTTTAAAAATGAAGAAAAAAAATTGGGCTTTGCACAATTGTTGCTGATGATGTCTTTTTTTTGTATATTTTGAAAAGATTTAGCTGTGATCTGGCATTGGGAAAGATGCATGCTGTAAATTGAGTCATATTTATAAATATTAGTGTCTGAAAGTCGAACATCTTATCGGTTCTTGTGAGATTAGATATATTTTTGTGTCCAAGTAAAACATTTGCTTGGTGGGCCATTCTGTTCACATATCTGAAATATGTGATCGGTCAACATTTTGTTCTTCTGTCCACTCAGAGCATCTTTTCACACGCATAGCAATGTCATCTGAGTGGCTGTTTCAGTTCACTTTAACATCGCATTGCACCAGATGGAATTCTGTCTTCTGCTCTGTTTTTCGAAACTCATTCTCCTCTCTTTTTTTTGTTCAACAGGAATGAGTGGCAACTATCTGCTAACTAACCCTCTCCTCAGGCCTCACGACACTAACAACCGCTATAACAACCTTCTCGCCGAAACCATCGTCTGCAACACCCCTTCTCCTCCAGCTTTCCGCTCTCCAGGTGCTTTATGGGGCAGGTCTCTTTCTGTCGTTTGGAAATGTGGGCTGGAAATATCCAGGCTTTTTCACAGCATGATGAACACAGGACTGCAGTTTACAGAGAATCTGTAATGAAATCACTGCAGCCCTTCTCTGCATGAGTCTCTTGCTTTTTATACCATTACCTCCAAATGATTAATTAACCCTTTTAATAAAAAAAAAAAAAATAGATGATAAGGCCTTTCCCAGATTTAATTTGTTGAGATAACACAAATATCCAAGTTGTCACTTGATACAGCCTTAAGTGTTAACGATATAACTTTGGTCATTCATTCATTGAAGCATTATTATTTATTTAATATTTTTTGGGCTATTTATTTCCCGCTGTGCATTGTTCATGAGGCAGCCTGAGCATTATATCAGTGTTATCTACTATTTTAATTTCATTTTTAACGTTTTATTTCATTTTATTATCAGTGTTATGATATCTGTTCTTCTCATTTTTATTTTGTTTTTAATATTAATGTATTTATAGAAACGCTGACAGTTTCAGTGCTGTTTACAGGCATATGGACACGTTTTGACTGTAAAGTAGGAGTTTTGTGGTAATATTTGATTTATTGTGGCAGTGTAGTGTATTGTCTCAGCGCTGACTGATGCCTGAAGCAGAAGTGAACAAAAGAATTGAACAGCTTGCTCAGACTGAGACCTTCGCTCTAGACAAACAACAGCAGGAAAAGCTTTTGTACATTTGCAACGTTGAGCAATCAAAGATCTGGCCTGGCTTTTCTCCCAGAATTCCTGCTTTCTAGCTTGTCCGACCACATTCGGTCTGCTTCTTCAGTCCAGACAGTACCTGATTGGATGAAACCCCTCGCCAGCGCATAAACAGATGCAAATCATCTGGGCTGAGATGATGTTTTATGGTTGATTGCTTTATTTTTGTCCTTCATTCCTCCCCTCGGTCCCACTCTCCTCCCGTTCAACTCTTTGATGCCTGTTTCACAGCAGAACACAGACGTGTTTTTCACATCCCTCATGTTTATTTCAAACTACAGAACTTTAAATCCATCCTATGCTCCACATGAAACAGCAGTTCATTAAATTTGTGATGATTTTCCACACTTTCGGTTCTGTCACCAGTTTTTGTTATCAGTCACGAAATACTGCTGTTTCATACTGCTTTGTAATTATGATTCGAGATGTTTATGCATTCATATACTTTAGGCCTGCAGAAAATAATTAGGTAACACTTTATTTTGATAGTCCACTTTAGACATTTTAGTAACTATTAGTAACTTTGCAACTACATGTCAACTAGCAATCCTTAGAGTACTAGTAGTCTAATATCTGCCAACAACTAATTTTGATGCTCCCCAAAACACATTCTACTGACTACACTGTAAGTAACTTTGGAAGAACATGTCAACTTATTCTACAAACCCTACAGTCTACTAATACTCTAATGAGAGTACTTAAATGGTTAGTTGATATTAAGCTGCACTAAGTTACTTTATAGTTAGTGGAATGTCTAAAGTGGACTGTCAGAATGAAGTGTGACTAATATTTATTTATTTCTTTTAAAGATGGCGTGCTAAACCTGATACTCCTGCCATATCCTGCATTCAGCCTTCTGATAGATTCGCTCACAGAAAAATTGATTTAAAAAGCTTTATTTGAATATAATTTGAATTGGGAAGATGCAAAAAGTAGGGATGTGCAAGAAAAAATAAATAAATATATATATATTATCTATATATATTTTTTTAAATTATTCTGTTTCTATTTAATGTTTCTACACTTTGATTGGACCTAAAGAGTTAAAGGGAATTTCAGTCTGTCATAATAATAAACATATAGGGAGATGATAACAGCCATATTACAGTTTAGCGTCAATTGGTGCCAACTTAGTTGTAATATTAACTTATTAACTGAAAAAGAGACTAGTTTTCCTTAATCTTAATTAATGGGGAAAACGACTTTCAGCCTTTCAAGCGTGGAACATTAAAAAAGTCTTGCATATTTCTTTATTCGTGTTATTTGTTTGTTCAAATCGTGAGTGAAATGGCATCTGTGTGGTGGATCTCGATGGACTGAATTCAGACCTTTGGAGTTTGTAAGCTTGGTGATTTCTTACTTTTCTGTCTTTGCTGCAATTTTTTAAAAAGCCGTTGTTTCACTCTTTTTGTTTTGGCTCATGGGCAGTTCTCAGGTCAGCTAGCCTGAGCAGACACACATGATGTGAGTGTTTGCACTCTTCGCCTTCGCTCTGTGATCTGTGGACTGGCATCTGTGTGCTCCATGAACACGCTTTCATCTCTGTTGTGTTCGATGCAGACATTTACAGCATGTTTTGTGTTTATGCTCATGCTTTTTCTTTGAAAAAAAAAAAGAATGCTTATTGTTTTGTGTTTTTGCAAGAGGATCTCAGGTTGCTTTGCTGTTGCTATTACTGTTAAAAACACCAGTTTATGAAACATTTAATATTTTGTTTGAACATTATCTGTTTAGCAACATGCATCTCTACTCTTTTAATTTAATATTTTAGGTTTTAATTAGGGCTGTCAACCAAGTATAATTTTTTATCTAATTAGCTACATGACACGCTGATTAATAGATCCAATTAATCACAAGTTATTCGCACATCAATTTTGGCTGAGAAATTACCCTCCAAAAATCATTTAAAGTCATTGTTGTGTTAGATGAATAAAACATTGAATAAACATTGCAAAAAAAATTGCTTTTGATTCAGCACTGCCTAAATAATGATAATAATTCAGATAATAATTCTGATTTATTAAAATTGAATGAATGGGTCAATGAAACATTGGCTCACTCGATTCGTTCAGGATTCATTCAGTAACGAAACACTGCTCTCTACTGCTCTTTGTTTGGAAGTTTATTATTATTATTAATTAAAACAGACAATATTATATCTAAAATGAAACACTTTAACTTTTTTATTGAACTACTGTATATAATCAGCATCACATTCAAAATTCTCATGTTATATTAAACTATATCATATGATACAAGACGACAAAACCATACAGGGCATTTTTTTCGCTCCTATCTTGAAAAGAAAGATAACAGTACAGATTAGAGCTAATTTTAACATAATTTTCCCATAATTAATCACACCAAATTAACACATTCAATCGACAGCCCTAGTTTTAATACATTGTTTTTAGTTGGCATTTTGGCATGTAATGAGTGTGATGAGAAATCCCGTGTCCTTAATAGTAACACATACCTAGTATACTACTTACTGTTTCCAACAATTAAATTTTTGTTATTATTTCAGGCCAGAACTCACTAAGCCACAGCCGTGATATAAGCACCATGGACACGCTCCCTCTCAACGACAACTTCAACAACAGCTACTCACAGCAAGAGGACGACTACGAAGACCCCGTGTTGTGTTGCCCGCCTGCTGACGCTCTGCGTCTGGATGACCCTGACTTTGAGAAGATGATCATCTCCGAGCTGGTTCACAACAACCTGAGGCCTCGCCGGCCACAGCAAAGTCAGTCCGGCTCAAAAAGCCAACCAGTGCCCAACAGCAGCCACCGGGATCTGCAGGAGACCTTCAACGAGGGTGTCGGGAATAGAAACCGGAGTGAAGATGATGCCACCGTTTCCGACACCTCCGCTTTGCCGCCTTCTGCCAGCCACCCGGCGCTGGAGCTGCTTCTCCTCCACCCCAACGACCGGGAGGCCCTCGAGGCCCCACTTTTGCCCCAACGAACTCACTCACTCCTTTACAGCGCTCAGAAGGCCAGCAAAAAGGTAGAAGAAGATAAGGAAAGCGCGAAAGAGTTGGACAACGCACCCTCGCCGAATAACAGGGACTCGTTGTACACAAGCATGCCCAATCTCAGAGACTCTCAGTCCTCCGAATCCCCTGACCTTGTCAGTGGACAGGAGGATGGTTCTCCTTGCTCATCTGCCCAAAGTGAAACTGAGGAACAGTGCTACAAGAGTTTGCCCGACCTGGGAGACGGGACTCAACCACTTTCCTACTATCAGATCAGCCGCCGAGGCACTAGCGAGGGGTGCATTGGCCCCGGGATTCCCGAGGGCGAAGCCTCTAGCGATGGACAGATGCAGCTAATCACCAGCCTCTGAGCCAAGAATGTACGCTTTCCTCCGTTTTCTTCTTTTGCTTTTACCATCCACAGACAACAGCAAGTCAACCGCACAATGAATTGTTTTCTAGTTACAGAACTCTGGTCAAACTCTTCTGTCGTACTGATCAAACTGCTCGAAGTGAGCAGAAAGTGTCAAGACTGGCATCATCTACGTCTGCCAAAATCTTTGTACAGTATATATAAATAAATAAACATGCCAATGTCTGATTTTTTGTAGGACTTTGAAAACTCCCAGCCAGTTCGCAGGTGAATCTTCCCTTCTTGGAAAGACTGTGATACAGGACATGAAACGAATGAATTAAAATCCCAGACTCAGGCCTTATATTTTCTCTATTGCACAAATAACTGTTGTACGAATGACAACTAAAGAAAATCTATTTTGCAGTACCAGCTGTAAAGAAAGCCAGTTCAAACCCGTAATCACCACATCTCCACTTGTGAATGTGTTCAGCAATGGATTTTGCCATGGAAGTTGTATTTTGCCGACGTAAATGTACAAAAAAGGAGCGTCCTTATTTTTTTAGCTTAACGGAAGTTGTGTCTTGCACAAATTTGGAGTGAGTTGGACTTTTATGTAATTTGTTTTACTTAAAAAATGTAAAAAAAAAATGCTTTGACTTTGTCAGGGATCAATAACATTCATACGTGTCAACACGATGTCCTTAAGAACATATCTCAGTATTTGGCACTAAATAATTTATTATATGAAGTATGAAATGAAAAGGGTTGGAACGAAAGTGGATGTGATATAACACTGTTGATATTCACTTCAGTCTTTTTTAGGACCCCATTGTCATTGCAGATGTACATTCAACTCTTTGTTTGATATGGAATAAATGTGATGATTTTTTCTTGTTTGCAGATATATCATTCTCATTCAGTGAAGCATCAAACTAGCCTAACAATTTTACTAGATGTCAAAATAACCTAAGATCTCTTCATAACTTGCCTGATGAATTATTTGCAATATAAATAAATTGTTGCTAGCAAAACTTTGAAACGATGTAACCCATTTATGCCTCATTTTTATGGTGCCCTTCTATTTAATTAATTGACAGTTTGTACTTACTGTATGGCTAGGATTAGGGTTTGGTTTTGGTTAATTGCATGTAATTATGCAAAATTTGTTATCACAATAATCTGACAGCATCTCTCATCATGTCGCTGGTTCATATGTTTTGGAAGAGGCATGGCTTTGGAGAGTGATTTGCAGAGAGGCTGCGATATTATGCCTTTAAATCTAGCTTGCTATTGCTAGCCTCTCTGAAATCACCTACCATGGACACTGTTAAGTAAAGTGTTAGAAAAATTGGTGAAAACTGAAACCCTTATGCAAAATTACCAATTGTTTGGATTCCTATTGAAATGAATGTTATGCACCTGCAAGAATTAGCAGAATAATGATAAATGTGACCTCCAACCTAAAACTACACGGGCCATGATACATCAGAATCTGTTTTGTTTTTTGTTTTTTACTTCTCAAGAACGTTTTTAATGTTATAAGGTAATTCTGTAACCTTTTATGTACCCCTATGTACTTTGTTTGTATTTTTTTTTCAGTTGTTCACATTAAGTAGCAGTGCTTAAAATGTATAAACCAGGCCTTTATATTTGACACCATATTATAATTAGTGTTAACAACAGAGTTATGTAAATAACATCAGGAAAGAAATATATTGTGGTCACAAATTGAGAATTAATTAAGTAAAATTGTGGCCACAAATTAACGAAATGGGGAAACAAAGACCTTGTTTCTTCCTGCATGTTGTGATTAGTTTAACAAATGCTTTTTATCATTAAGCCTTTTTTTTTGTCAGGCCATAAAAAATACTTACTGCAAATATGTGAAATCTTGGCAAACACATTGCAAGTGCAGCTGAACTTGCACTTGTATCACCATGATGTAAAATGGGAATGAGGGAATGAAGCACTGTCAGTAGCTGATACTTTGGACTGAACACCCCAGAATCCAAATGGAATTGTTCCATTTTTGAGGGATTAGTTAAACCTTTCTTCACAACACCTGGAAGCAAAGGGTGAAATGCCAAGAAATCACATGACTCTCCAACGCAAGCCATTTTAGG
This sequence comes from Carassius carassius, assembly GCF_963082965.1. NCBI lineage: Eukaryota > Metazoa > Chordata > Actinopteri > Cypriniformes > Cyprinidae > Carassius > Carassius carassius. The sequence goes on from NC_081774.1 coordinate 31,260,715, forward strand.
TCAAAGCTTCAACCCCGCTGTGGGGAGCTTGGAATTTCACAGAGAACCATAACTGATAATATGTTTACTTGACTGATACAACTAAAGCCAAAAGTATATTTCATTTGTCCACATTCCTTTCCAGCTTCAAGATTTTTGTCATCAGCTGATGTCCAAGCAAAAAGCATTGAATGAGAGCTTAAAAAGAAAGGTCTGCCTTTCATGGCGGAGTGTACTTTAAAAGGTTTGCATGCTTGACTGTGCACAAGATGGAGTGGAATGTGGACAATTAAGTGTTCTTAAGCCTCAAGTTCACTTGTGCTTCCACAAACACTCACCAAATCCTCAACGCCACCTGAGGATGCAGCCTACATTTTTCAAGCATGACTCCCTGATGCAAGAGCAAATCTGTACCACAATTCATGTGACCTGGTTTGTGCACAGCACAAATGGACAGCAACACACTGTGCCAGATCTAAAGTTGGATATGAGTGCATTCCCTGATGATTGTAGACCAGTGCTTCCCAACCATGTTCCTGATGTTCTCCAACACCGCACATTTTGCATTTTTTCCTTAATCAAGCAATTAATCAGTTCATTAGTTGAGACTCCAAAACCTGAAATGGTTGTCAGATGAAGGAGGCATGCAAAATGTGCAGTTATTCCAGGGTACTCCAGGAACATGGTTGGGAACCAGTAGCTACATTTATATAGACAGTTGGACAACCTTTTATTCAGTTGTAATGAAATTATTCCAATGATGAATTTGACCATAGTGTTTACGTGAATGTTAGTTAATAAAGGGATTGGGTTGATGTGAGCATTTAAATGCCACAGTTTTTCAGTTATACAGTTATATACATATGCCCTCGTCAGATCCTGCACAAGTAATGATTGGTCCACCAGGACAACTTTACACTATACAGGACTTTTGAGCCAAGGCAACTGCGTCTTACAGACAGTCCCTGTGCCAAACACTTGAGTATGTCTGCATTGTAAAGAAGCTTTCAGGAAGACATGCCTAAAAAGACAAAGCAGCAAAAGACTTAGAGGATGACCTCTCTATCACCTCCTTTAAAAGAAAGGAAAAGACTTAATGAATCAGGATCTTTTTCCTAGAACATTTGTCATCTAACTCAATCACGTTCATGTTTTCGAGGGCCCTAAAAATGGTCAGTTTTTGTCCCAGGTGTGCAGCAATGCAACAGTACTAACTGCAACAAAACAACCCACCTGCATGAAAGAGACCCATAAACAAGCATTCAGCATCAGTGCTCTTTTATCAGCATGTTTTAAGACATAACACCAAGCTTAATGAAAGTTTTAAACACATTCAAAAAGCTTTGCTGGGTTTTATGCATATATATTGCCTCATTCTTACACGGAAAAGCAGCCCGTCTCATCCTATTTCTATGTAATTATCACCCTTCAGGTGGAGCAGATGGTAAATTAACCGCTGGATGCAAACTGCTGACAATGTTGTCGTCTTATCCATTTTGCATGATGACAGTGTTAGTGTTTTATGCACATCCTGATTACAACAATTTTGACAGTGGGTGGTTGTTGTCAGGGACTGTTAAGTATGGAATGATTTCTGAAGAAGTTCTAAGCCTGATGTTTTTTTTTGTTTTGTTTTTTTGTATGTGTGTGTGTGTGATATAATTATTCTCCATCTTGAAATGTGTTGCTTGCATAAAGAAGGTTCATTAGTATCATTTGTTTTCTCACTTTTTTTTATTTTTATAAAAAGTTCCACTTTTAGGACATTTCTGTAGGCTTAATATGTGTCTAAGCAAATCAATGTGTTTGTGTACCAGTGCATCAGCATATAAATTAGGCCACAATGATCTGGAATGCAAGCCTGTAGACAGTGTTCAGTCGTCAACTTTACTATGGTGTATTAGATTGTCCAAAGTATTCAAATGTGTTGTAGAGACTGGAAAAGGAGGATCTGAAATGAAATGAAAGCTAGGATCTGTTTTAGGCTCTCTTCTGTTTTCCTTGTAAATGCTTTCCCTGAAAGCACTACATTTCTTGTATAAGACTTTGTATTAGAGATTGTATTACAGACATTAAATACTCAGTGACCAGTAATTTCTTTCTGTTGACACTCCATTGTTGCTTTCAGATAGAGGTGAATGACAAGTCTGAGTCAGCAAAAGAAAAGCTGGCTTTCTGTGTTGAGCTCCAGTATTGAGATTGAGTCCAGAACATTTGCAGAAGTAGGGAAAATCTGTAGTTGATTGTTTATATCCATATTAGCAAGTTAAAACTCTGTTATCGACCTCAGTGCATCCTCTTTTTCTCATTGCTTTGACTTAGGAGTAAAACCTATCATGTACAACCAAGTCAAACTTCCTTATCAAAGCCCTACCTTTGAAAGGACAGTTCCTGTATTTTAGCTGCATTTTAGCTTCTATTACAGAGAATTGTGAGGAATATTTGTCCATTTGGCCTCTTTGTGATTCAGAGGTACTACTGTATTGTTTCTTCCTTTACTTCAGATACTAAAACACTGAAAACGACTGTTGCATAGCAGAAAGGAGAAGATGTCCAGACGTGGGGCAAATATTAAGATATTTTCTTTGTTCTTTTCTGAGTGATGACTATGAGGTAGAAGCTGCGTGGCTGCTGTTGCAGAGGAAACAGCGCTCACATGAAAGTATTCATGATTTTCCATTATCAAAATTTATGCCTGAGATAGAAAAGGGATATTCCACAGAGAGATTGTTCACACTACTGATAATGTAAACCTTAACTAATCAGTTTGCTCGGAGGAATGGTGAGAACGGTGAGTATAAAGAAATTCTTAAGATTCAGATTCTTAAATTTGTAATCCCACACTATGCTGACATGTAGTCTGGACTTAAAAAGACATCTGAGTTTTAGAATATGTCTCATTGGATACATTTTTGGCTTGTAATAGTAAAAGCTTCCTTGATGACAGGACACTGGATTAACGCTGTGAAATTTAGCCAATTATTGTCCTCTGAGTCAGATGGATAATTTACTCTTACCTCTCCTCTGAGCTCTGCTTTGCACAAGCTTAATTTGGTGTCATGTAATGAGGGAGATAAATGACTTACAACCAAAACCAAATCCAAAACTGTATATACAGAATTGCCATCATCAAGGTTTGTGGACCAAAGCCAGTTGCTCAGAAGTGGCCTCTGCGCTAGTTGAGAATCTAATCAAAAGAACACAACATTAAATGTAACTACACACATTGCTGTCCTTTGTCTTTCATGCTGAACAATTGTTTGGACTAAAAGGAATAGTATTTCATTTTTGCATGCAGTATTATGTAGTGAATTATATTTCGGATATTTTACCTGACACTAGCGGTTAAAGACAAACTCAAAGTTTTTCGCATTTATACAAACTACTACAACACACAGCCCTGGTATACTGAATACTGAAACAAAACTAAACCAAACAAACCTTTGGAACAACAGTAAAGGATATCATTTTTGTTTTTAGGAGAGCTGTTCCTTTAAGATCTAGATTTATCTGTCAATAAATTATTTGTTAGAGGTTAAATACCATCCATTAAACACCACTGCCTGATCTCTTCTGGCACCAATTTACTGCAAACTCAAAGACATATCAAAACAGTTGTGAAGTCAACGATGGAGTGTGTTCATTTTAACTTAGTAGAGCAGCTGCAGCACTACCTGAGGGAGAGAACAGAAAGAATAACACTAAAGATATAATTCAATATAGATGGACTGTCAGTTTTCAAAAGCATCTATGGTCCATCCTCTGTCCTGTGACACTGACACTTGATCCTTCTAAACCAACAAAGTTGAACTTATTTGGTGCGGAAGGCCTAAAGACAACCATGGAGTTCTTCAGGTGAGAAAATGCAGGGTTTAGATGGAGCAATGTCTGAAACAATTATAGATAAAATGCTTAAAAATCTCTAGTCGCTGCTGTGACCCGAGTTTGGAGGAGATGACCTTCAAACATCACAGATGTAATGATATCAAGGCAAAAGAAGACATAAATGATTTTGAACCATCATTGTCCTGAAGTGAGAGTGAGGGGGTATTTATACAATAGCATATTCAACTAAAAAAAAAACTTTTTTTGCATTTTGTCCATTAATTTACTTAACACCCTTTAAGGGGGCTGAAAACAGGCTTCAGAGTGCAAGTTTCTGAAATTATACGGTTATCATCTCTGTGTGGAAATGGTGACGTCATATGTCTATGTAGTGTGTTTAGTTCACATGTACAGTATGTGCGCAGGTGAGTAGAGTTTCTTTACTAAGTGCCATCTCCATCTACTAGCCTGGGATGCATAATACAGTGCTTTTGTTTATTTTTGTGGATAGGTGTGAACGTGAATCGTTTGGACAACGTTGTCATGTGAAAATGTCAAAAAATCCAAAGGAAAGACATATCTGTTTTTACACTGTAAAATCTAATAAGTTGGGCTTACTTAAAAAAAGCATGCAAACTGATTGCCTTGAAAAAACTAAGTAAAGTGAAATAGGAATAGTATGTTGTACTGACAAATGCTTATTTAGTATAGTTAACTTACACAAAAGAACTGTAGGGGGTACTTGATCCTTTCATTTAGGTTTACTCATGACTTAGTATAGCTACTCACTGACTCCCAGAATGCATTGCGCAGAATAAATTATGCAGTTGCTTTGTTTTAAAGTTGTTGTTTTTATTTGCCAATTTTATTTGCTGTCTTGTGTCAGCAGTAGCACAACAAAAAGAGCAAATAAAATGGCTATTGTTACAATTAATGAAAATAAATTTAATTGTTACCATTGTTGTGATTCACGTGATGAATGTTTAAGTTTGTGACTTCAGCATATTACCACTCACTATTTAAGGATTATATAAAAAGCATATCAAGGTATTTATGAAAAATAAAATCTCAAAAAGGTCATTATTAAACACACACATAAAAATGCTTTAATTAAAAAATAGGTCATTTTATAAAAGCAACGTATTTATTACTTTTCTTTGAAATCATATAACTCTGATTTCATGATGCATTTCTCCATTAATAGAGAGAAAATTATTTTCAAGTTAAGTTAAGTTTCAAGTGCCCAACCAAAGGAAATGCTAATCACTATAATGGTGAGCTAAAAAAAAAAAAATCGGCAATTAGCAACATATTAGTGCACTGCTGCCTCTCACTGGTTTATTAATGTCTTTGGTTCCTTTGTGGCTACTTGAATATTTTATGTAAGTGTCACTCAAAACAAAGTAAATTGTTTTATTTGCCTTGAAAGTAGCTGAAACGTAATAAAACCTAGTAAGTATAACGTAAGTATAACCTAGTAAGTATAATAAGTAAAGATAACTAATTAAATCTAAGTAAGGTAAACTATTGGATTTTACAGTGTAGTAGTCATTGTTGTGTAAATGTAGCCTACCCTGTGAGGAACATACAGACCTTTTTACAGGGAACTAAATAAATTAAAAGGGTATAGGATTTTTTTTTCTTTTCTTTTTTTTGATTTTGTAAAAAGCTTTGATAAAAGAGAAAGGAGAGGGTGGATTATCTGGTTTAAAAAATAGTGCGTAAGATCAAATAAAATATGCTTAACGAAGAATCTGAAATAGTATAATTGTTTTGTTTTTTTTGTCTAGGCAATTATTCTTGTTTCTGTGAGTAGAAATGCTGCGGGTGTTTTAAATATAACAAGGGATATACAGACAAGGACATTTCTCTTTCAGTTAGCAACGCAACAAAATATGGATGTTATTTTAGTACAGAAACCCCTTTTGGGGGGTTACAATAATTATTAATTACAGAAATAAAATGATAAGTACAGAAAAACTGGAAAGGATTTTTTGACGGAGGATGGTTTGAAAACTGTAGATGTTTCCAAAGCCTCTTTATTGCAGCTCTTTTGAAAGCCATGATCAACAAGTGGAAACAAAGGGACTCTACAATACTGTTCAGAGAACAGGGCACCTGTCAAAAGCTGATGTAAAAACAAGACAAAAACTTGTCAAGGAAGCTGCCAAAAGACTTACAGTAACTTTATATGAGCTTGCTGCATGTGCCAATGATATCCTGCAGTCTTTGTATGTCTGAGCTATGGGTCAGGATGACCAGACATAAGCCATAAACCATAAGGGGAATAAAAACTGTTGGCAGGCCACCAAGTCCCAGGAAGAACTCCAGTCAGAGTTAGGCAAAAGTCACCACTGGGAGATCAATCAGAAGCAGCACCTAATACAAGAGGGTTTGAGACAATATTCAGATGCAGGCAGGAAGGTCAGACATCAGCAAACAGAATATACAGGTGCATTTCAATAAATTAGAATGTTGTGGAAAAGTTCATTTAAGTAATTCAACTCAAATTATGAAACTCGTGTATTAAATAAATTCAATGCACACATGCTGAGGTAGTTTAAGTCTTTGGTTCTTTTAATTGTGATGATTTTGGCTCACATTTAACAAAAACACCAATTTAGTATCTCAACAAATTAGAACATGCTGACATGCCAATCAGCCAATAAACTCAAAACACCTGCAAAGGTCTCCTGTGCCTTCAAAATGGTCTCTCAGTTTGGTTCACTAGGTTACACAATCATGGAGAAGACTGCTGATCTGACAGTTGTCCAGAAGACATTCATTGACACCCTTCACAAGGAGGGTAAGACACAAACATACATTGCCAAAGAAGCTGGCTGTTCACAGAGTACTGTATCCAAGCATGTTAACAGAAAGTTGAGTGGAAGGAAAAAGTGTGGAAGAAAAAGATGCACAACCAACTGAGAGAACTGCAGCCTTATGAGGATTGTCAAGCAAAATCTATTCAAGAATTTGAGAGAACTTCACAAGGAATGGACTGAGGCTGGGGTCAAGGCATCAAGAGCCACCACACACAGACGTGTCAAGGAATTTGCTGAACCACAGACAACGTCAGAGGCGTCTTACCTGGGATAAGGAGAAAAAGAACTGAACTGTTGACCAGTGGTCCAAAGTCCTCTTTTCAGAGGAGAGCAAGTTTTGTATTTCATTTGGAAACCAAGGTCCTAGAGTCTGGAGGAAAGGTGGAGAAGCTCATAGCCCAAGTTGCTTGAAGTCCAGTGTTAGGTTTCCACAGTCTGTGATGATTTGGTGTGCAATGTCATCTGCTGGTGTTGGTCCATTGTGTTTTTTTGAAAACTAAAGTCACTGCACCTGTTTACCAAGAAATCTTAGAGCACTTCACTTCCAGCTTTTTGAAGATGCTGATTTCAATTTCCAGCAGGATTTGGCACCTGCCCACACTGCCAAAAGCACCAAAAGTTGGTTAAATGACCATGGTGTTGGTGTGCTTGACTGGCCAGCAAACTCACCAGACCTGAACCCCAGAGAGAATCGATGGACTATTGTCAAGAGGAAAATGAGAAACAAGAGACCAGAAAATGCAGATGAGCTGAAGGCTACGGTCAAAGAAATCTGGGCTTCCACACCACCTCAGCAGAGCCACAAACTGATCACCTCCATGCCACGCTGAATTAAAGCAGTAATTAAAGCAAACGGAGCCCCTACTGAGTACATGTACAGTCAATTAAAATACTTTCCAGAAGGCCCACAATTCACTATTTTTTTTCCATTGGTCTTATGAAGTATTGTAATTTGTTGAGATAGTGAATTGGTTGGTTTTTGTTAAATGTGAGCCAAAATCATCACAATTAAAAGAACCAAAGACTTAAACTACTTAAGTCTGTGTGCATTGAATTTATTTAATACGCGAATTTTACAATTTGAGTTGAATTACATTGAATTACATCTGTACATGGGAGTATACTAGAAAATATATTACATAAAAAATATCCATATGGAAATTAGTATTATGCTTATATTTTTCAGTATATTGCAATGTATGCATAGATCATGAATGGCTATATTACATATTATATATAAAAATTTATAGTGTGTGTATACAGCAGGGTTATTCAAATCTTGCCCTGGAGGGACAGTGCACTGCAGAGTTTAGCTCCAACCCTAATCAAACACACCTGAGCCTGTAAATCAATGTCTTTGGGATCATTAGAAAATCACAGGTAGGTGGGTTTGATCAGGGTTGGAGCTAAACTCTGCAGTGCATTGATGGTGCACTGCAGAGATAAATATGGGTGGCATGAAAATATTTATAACAATTATAAATGCATAAATAATGTTATGAGATTAATGTTTTAAATTAACATTTTGAACATAGAAATATAAAATGATGGGAGGAAAATACGTTTTTCAATGTTAAACTGAGACCGCCAGTAGATGGTGGCAAAGATTTTTGTTTTTGGAGATGTGAGTAATACAATAATACAGTAAGCTTTTAATGAATCTGCTCAACATTCCTATGGTGGATGGAAAACGAGATTTGAGATTTAAACCTCAATACACTGACTGCAATATCATAATATCACATTATAAATATTTACTTGCACATATATACTCCTATTTTGCATAAATGTTCAAATATACTAAAACACACAGTACCACATTCCACTCCTTGCTTACGTTTTTCAAAGCAACAACGTTCTGTGTGAATATGTCATAAAGCATTTCCTGATTAATTTACTTAATTGCAACATTTGTTTTTGTTGTTGTTTTACTATACGCAAACAATAATGTAGGCTGTTATTGTCAGATCAGGCCTTAAAAACTAATGAGTTCGTTCTGGGCAAAAATACTAATTTTCTTCTCGTTCGGGTTCCATAGTGAAGTGAAAAAAAAATAAAAGGTAAAAGTCATGACATTTACCAAGTATGGTAACTATGGGAAGTCGAGGCCTTGTGGTTACAGAGTATGACTCCTAACCCTAGGGTTGTGGGTTTGAGTCTCGTGCCGGCAATACCACGACTTAGGTGCCCTTGAGCAAGGCATCGAACCCCCAACTGCTCCCCGGGTGCTGCAGCATAAATGGCTGCCCACTGCTCTGGGTGTGTGTTCACAGTGTGTGTGTGTGTGCACTTTGGGTTAAATGCAGAGCACGAATTCTGAGTATGGGTCACCATACTTGGCTGTCTGTCATGTCACTTTCACTTAACCCATACTAAAAATTGGTGCTCTGCATTTAACCCATCCAAGTGCACACAAACAGCAGTGAGAGTGTGGGGACTATATATCCAGCGCCCGGCGAGCAGTTGGGGGTTCAGTGCCTTGCTCAAGGGCACTTCAGCCATGGGTATTGAGGAGGAAGAGAGCACTGTTCATTCACTCCCTCCCCCCTACAATTCCTGCTAGCACTGAGACTTGAACCTGTGAACTTTGGGTTACAAGTCCAACTCTCTAACCATTAAGCCACAGCTGCCCTGGGACTAATCAACGTGAGCCTATGACCCACGCTTACTGGGAATTCCTCATTGATGGGAAAGAGTTTCAATCCCCAGTCCCGATCATATGATTAGCCAGTTTTCAAATAACTGCTATGATGGCTTTTGTTCTACCCGCTTAAATGATAGAAGTACTTGCACTGTCCAATGTATTAAGACTGTGTCTGTTCTCCAAATAGTAACTACTCAATGTTATTTTACCTATATGTAATCTTACCGTGTTAAGTATCTATGAATTTGTCTTCTGATGATCTAAATGAGTGTATATTATATGTTGGTACATAAGCAATAAATTAGTATTCTAAGAATCTTGAAGATTCTTCTCTTGAACCCCACTTGAGTTTGCAAATTCCATGCTTTTCACACAAAGGGTTGTAAAACTCTTCATTAGTTCCAACCCCCTCTTGGAATTTCAGTCTTTCTCATTGGACAAGCCCATCCTGAGAGGCGTGAACCTTCTCAGACCTTAAAGGCCTTACATCAGTGACCTGTCTTTAGTCTGTGGTTCTTTTAGATCCTAAGGGGATGAGGAGGATGATATAGAACTCTCTCAGCTGACCTCTCTCTTAGGACTTTCCACTTTCCACTGGGAAGAAACTCCCAATATTTGGAATTCATCACTCTTCAAAACCAGAAAAAAGAACGTGATCGCGACTCCTACACCACCGAACCTCCAAACCTTTAAGACTTTGCATACAGACGCTCATTCCAATCCAAGGTAATGCAAGTATCATACACTTAACTAAACGAAAAAGAGGTTTAGTATAAGCTATAGACCCCATTATAAACTATGCTTAGGTGGTTAACTGATTCTTTTCATAGCTTCATTTTCTGGTTTTCCTCATGCTATCATCCACCAAATCTCATTTGCCCTTTCCCCTGTATAAGTGATTGATTGTATGTATGTTTGTTTGTTTAGTTTGCATTAGTGTTTAGTGAATAAAACTCTTTTACACAAATTACATGAGTTTCTGTTTTTGCCTTACAAATCAATGTAACTTTACGATTCTGATTTTTCTTCATGCTCTAATGCATTAATACAAGTTAACTAACTTACCCTAAACGTTTGCTGGACGAACAGATGGCAATTTAATTCTGACACAGTTTTCCCGCATTTTCTCTCAGAGAGATATGGTAACAGATGTCTGTATGTTAATGCAATGTATATCTATTGTATGTCTCAGAAGATCAAAGTGTCTGAGGATCTGTAATTCTTACACTTACCTATAAGGCCCTTAATGGTTCAACTCCTGCATACCTAACTAGTCTTCTACCACGCTACATTCCATCATGCTCCCTAAGGTCACAAAACTTTGGACTTTTGGTAGTACCTCGGATAGCAAAGTCCACTAAAGGAAGTAGAGCTTTTTCGCATTTTGCTTCCAAACTCTGGGGAGTTTGGGGAGTCACCAGTCTATTTGCCTAATCTTCCCGGTGTTACGGTTTAACTGGTTACCGTGTTATCTGGTGACCAACTTACTGGTTCAGGTCTCTGCTGCAGATGTGCTGGAACGACGGCAGCAGACTCGGCGATTCTGAAAGCACAAGACGCTCTGACGTAGACCGAATGCTTATTTTGTATTTAAAGCGGCCGCAAAGCAAACAAGCTTGTTGATCTCATGCAGACTAACCACAAGGAGGGTAACGTTATAAGTTAACCTCATTAAATATTGTTGTGGATGAAGTTTTAAGATCCTTTACCTAATAATGTATAAAGCACTGTAAAAATACTCTGATGCAAGTAAAAGTCTTGCATTGAAAATGCTACTTAAGTAAATATAATCAAGTATAAACATTACTTAATGTAAGTATAATCAGGGAAATCTGTTTAAAAGTAAACTGGGACTACAAGTACTATTATTTATTATATCATTAGATTATTATTCCTATAACATTACTGCACATCAGCAACTCACCAGGAAAATAAACAATCTCAGACACCTTGGTTCACGTATCACTTTTAATTAAATTTTTTATGTCCCTGTACGCAAACAGGGACACATCATAGATTATTGCAAACGCGAAACAGCAGTAATCAACCTGTCCTCCATTGTGCTTGGGAACTAATGTGGTCGGAGCATAGAAGGAGCTGCATTCTCTGGAATCCTTTCAAGCGGTGGACTTCTACGTTCCGATTGGTTGCTGCCCAACCGCATCATAGCTCATTACCATAAAGTTGGCTTGATTTCAACTCTCCTCGACGCTCTCAACGGACAAGTCACGCCGCTCCTCGCCGCTGCTCCGCGCCGGCTTACATTGAAAATGAATGACTTCCGGCCACTTTGACACTCTCGACGCCGGCGGTGTGAACGCACAGTCACTAACCACCGAGCTACCGATCTACACCGAATCTGCTTCAGATCTCTGAATTCAAGAAAGGACTCTCGGCGGCACATCGTGCAGCTGCTGAATCAAGGAAATGTGACCGTGTTAACTTGTGACCTGTGTTTACCTATTATGAAAATAAACCATAGCAGACCACTGACTACATTTTATGGTTCATGATGTTAAAGAACATTTCATAACGTCTCAGACAACTGTACATTTGTGGCTACTGTGGTTTAATTATAAACACTATCGATAACTCATATTTACCATAGTAAAACATGGTACATTTTAGCATGATCGAAGATACAAAAATTCCTCCAGAACAGACTTGTATATGTGCATTCCCAGAAGAGATGAGAAATGGATTCGTGTTCAGCACCACAAAAAGAACATAAAGTGTCAATATCAGGAAACATCTTTTTCAAGTAAAGCTTCACAGGATAGAAAAGATTAAGTAATTTTTAAGACATCCTTAACCTTATTGGTTATTAAGTATTTAGATGACAAAGTCCACACTAATTAATTAATAATTATTTATTACCGTCGACTGTGAGTGGCGTCACTTCCCAATGCAAACACGCCCAATAAAATGGCCCCACCCCTGTCACTTGATTGACAGGTTTCCGTGTAGACGTTGGAAATTCAAATGCGAAAGGAATTGCGATTCCATTTGAGTTTTGGCAGTTTACATGCACAGTGCAGAGAGTGAAAAGGCAAATGTGGTAATTCATATTGCTATTTAAATATGACAGGCTCATAGCTCATAAGATATAGGAAACAATTGCAAAAGGACTTTGCATTTCCATTTTAAATTTGGCAGACACTGTGCGTTCGCTTAAACGAAAATGCAACAGTAATGCGTGATTTGCATTTGCGTTTGGATTACGTCACATTAGATGCATCTGATGGAGGGCTGACACTGCGACTGAAGGGAGCCAGCAGCTGTACCCCATCGGTAGGGAGATCCCTGGCCGCCATCGAGTATGCGACATAACTCGAACGGGGGGTTCACACTGCGACCGAAGGGAGCCGTGGGTCTGCTGCACCAGAAGAGGAGCCATAGTCCAATGCTGGGAAGGCAAAGAGACTCGACTGATGGAGGGACTCCCGCTGCATCCGAAGGGAGCTGCGGCTCTGCTGCACCGGAAGGGGGAGTCCTCCTTTGCGGGTTGATGTGAGCCACGGTTTTACGTCTCGGAGGGCTCTCCCAGCCTCTGCAGGGGTTCCGCGACTCTGCTGTATCGAGGGTGCTGCCCCGGAGGGGAGAGCCCTGATTGACGCTAAATGGAGTACGACTGGTGGAGGGACTCTTGCTGTGCCCGAAGGGAGCTGCGGCTCTGCTGCACTGGAAAGGCGAGTCCCCCTTGCGACTGAATGCGAGGCATGGTTTGATGCATCTGATGGAGGGCTCTCAGTGTGACTGTCCGCCCTTGAGCATGTATCACAATTCAGACGGGGGGTTCACCCTGTGACCGAAGGGAGCCGTGGGTCTACAGAGCCGGAAGGGAGAGCCCTATCAGATGCAGAATAGGCAAAAAGATTCGAGGTGCGGTTTGATGCATCGGATGGAGGGCTCCTGCTGCGACCAAAGGGAGTCAACGGCTCTATTCCATCGGGAGGGAGATCCCTGTCCGCCATTGAGCATGCAACAGAACTCAGACGGGGGGTTCACACTGCGACCAAAGGGAGCCGTGGTTCTGCTTCACTGGTAGGGGAGCCCCATCCAATGCCGAGTAAGCAAAAAAACGCAACTGATGGAAGGACTCTCAATGCATCCGAAGGGAGCTGTGGCTCTGCTGCACCGGAAAGGAGAGTCCCCCTTGTGAAGTGATATGAGGCATGATTTGAAGCATCAGATGGAGGGCTGTCACAACAACCGAAGGGGGCCTGTGGCTCTGCTGCAACGGGAGGGAGAACCCCGTCCGCCACTGAGCACGCAGCACAACTCAATGACAGACGAAAGGCTCACACTGCGACCGAAGGGAGCCACTGCCCTGCTGCACCGGAAGGGAGAGCCCTGTCCAATGCTGAATAGGCGAGGAGACTTGTAACGACGGCTGAAGGGCCCTTACTTTGACCGAAGAAGCAATAACTGACTATATTGGGAAGGAGAGCCTCCCATTAATCAAGTAAACAACATGATTTAAAACGCTGAATTTTTTAAATATACTGATCAGGGCTACCTGGGCTGCCTTCATTGGAGTGGAGTTGATCATACCTGAAGTAGTTTTATAAAAATGTCTGATGACCAACAACCGAGGACCTCTATCTGATTTTGTGAGTGGCCCTTTTTGAGCTGCTGAAGTTGCTGCCCCGATGCGAAATGAGTGGCTGGAAAATTTTCTGCGGGTAGGCCTGATTGAGCAAGGATCAGTTAAGGTTTTTTTTTTTTTTTTTTAACCAAAGTCGTTGATGAAGAGAGGGTCCAGCGTGAATTTAGATTGAGCGTTCCGGAGTTGGACATAAGAAAAGTGAGCCTGATGAGGTTGAATTGGAGAATGGACATTAAAATTTTACATGTAGTGGCTTTTCCTATCTTGGTCCACCTTTATTTAATGAAGCAAGCGATAGTTTTGCTATCAAGTATAGACGAATCAGAGAAGTTTTTTTGAGGCTCCTGTGAGAGTGAGAACTGTTGCGGCAGTAGGGAAGGACGGAAAGGGCTCCTGCGGGAGCGGACACTGCTGCGGCGGTGGGAAGATACAGTAAAGGCTCCTGCGGGAGCGGACACTGCTGTGGCAGTGGGGAGATACAGAAAGGACTCCTGTGGGAGCTGACAATGCTGCAGCGGTGGGGAGATACAGGAAGGGATGTGTTAAGAGTTTTAAGAATTCATAAGTAGTCCTGAGGTACTAATATGATTATTGGGGTAGAGCAGTATCTAAAATGTCATTGTAGAGTGACGTAGAGGTGCATGAAGGAAAATTAAAGTGGCAATGCAGATGCAATAAATAAACTTAAGAGTGAGTGATTCAGCAGTACAGCATCCTCTCTCTCTCTATAATGGCACTTTCATTTAACTTATTTTCATTTATTGTCAAGTGTGCTCATTCCTGTTTGTGTCATCAATCTGGCAACCTGCGTGTGCTCAAGTTTGAGGATGAGGGACTGGGTGAAAAAACCCTCTCCAATATTTTGAATTTGGACTGTAATACCTAGTTAAACCACTCGGTGTCAGTCCTACATACAGAACCTTTAAATTGACAAAAAGCTTGGAGAGCAGTTCTTTATTTAAACTGACTGAAGAGATGAATGAGGTAGTTCGCAGACCAATTCTGCACAAAGTGACTGGTGCAGGTCAGCGTTTGTTAGTGGGAGGGGGGAGTGGAAGGACCTGGCGATGTGGGATCTGGAAAGGGGGGGGGGGGGGGGCAAAAAGTGGGGGGGTATTCAGAGTTCAGTGGTGACTGGGGCAAAATAGGGGAGAGGAGGCAAGGTGGGGAGGGAGTTCAGTTTCCTGACAGCCTGATAAATGAAGCGGTCCTTCAGTCTGCTTGTCCTGGCCTGGAGACTCCGCAGTTTCCTCCCTGTGTGATAGGGGAGTGGGATTACCTGCGATGCAGAGGGATTATGGGTGGGGTGGGTTCCATAAATGTCCTGGAGGGAGGGGAGAGAGACACCCACGATCTTCTCAGCTTCTCTCACTATGTGTTTAAGTGACTTGTGGCAGGACATAGTAGCAAATCAGGCCCGAATCAGACAAATTAAAGATTTGATCGGGAGCATGGTTGAAACATGAGCCGAATTCCACAGAAAGGCAACAGTATGTTCTAAAATCCTAACACCACAGTCTGATGCAAGCTTACCAACCAACTCTTTCACAGAACAGCTTTCAACATTAACACCATTAGAACAATTATTGACAATTTCAATTCAGAAAAGAGATTGTCAAATTTGTGGCAAGTAATTCAGATTGATGGTCAAATAGATGCACAGCATGACCATCACATGTAAACCCATGATCACAAGATATTTGGAATGACCCCCCCATCCCACCCCACCCCACCTAGAAGACAAGAACCAGACTGAAATTCCTAAGGGGACCTTTTAACCTCTTTTACAGATGTAGATGCACCAAAATTAACTCAAAAAGACTTCTAAACGAATACCAGTCCACTGCTTAACTCCATATCATATATGAAACCCACACATTTGACTATCATGTTTCTAATCGCTTATTGTGTATATCTTTTTAATAACTATTGAATAGCTTAAGGATTCATATTAGGGGTGTAATGGTATGTGTTTTCGTACCGGACCGTTTCTGTACAGGGCTTTAGGTACGGTGCACGTGTGCACCGAATGACCGAATTTAATATTTTGTGTGCGGAACATAGGTACATTTTCGTGTTTCCACACGAACATATTAAGTGGCGGAACTCTCCGCGTTCAGCGGAAATCCCGCCCTGCAGCTGATTCTAAAGTTTTCAAAAGGCATCACGCGAGTGTGAACATCACTACAACTAGGAAAAATGCTGCACTTTACTCTTTGGAAAAGTTATATATATTTTTTAAATATGAGCAGGCCTACAAACTGGGATTGGTAATGCTGCACTGTAATCATATTTATATTTTTCATTATATTTTATTGTGTGATATTGGTTTGAGACAGTATTTTATTTAGTGGAGAACTTTGCAGCAGTATTTTATTTCTTATTCTTTTTTTATTTTATATATATTTTATTATATTTTATTAAAAAGGTGTTTAAAAAAAGTTTAAACAAATGGTTAAAAAAAGGTTTATAGTAATAAACAACCTGCCGTTTAATGTTTGCATTTCTTTCCCTAACTGTATGAAAATGAACGAACCGTGACTTTAAAACCGAGCTACGTACCAAACTGTGATTTTTGCATACCGTTACACCCCTAATTCATATTCATGTTTATGTGTGTGTTTGAATATTCTTGCTTGAAACGTTTCTGAGAATCAATTATTTGTCATATGTATCATATTCGTGTTATAGGCATCATGTCCAAAATTATACCCTGTAAGAGTGGGAAAAAAGATAACATGATTTATTATCAGGCAAGAGAAACATCGCAACACCTCAAGCAAAGACTATCTAATCGGTCAAGACAACATTTGAGGTGTGGCCAAAAGGCCAGTTTAAAAACTCAGGACATCACAAATTTAGCTTTTAGCTTTTGATTTTAGTCATGCCAGCTCATAGCTGCTGCTTTTAGTCATCACTTTTAGCGTTCTTTAAGCACTGTGCCAGCGTGCTTCGGCCAGCATGCCTGCTGCTACTTAGCCACGATGAGAAGAAGCACCACATAGTCTCGTCACACTTTACTTATATTCTTTGTTTATTTTCTTTTCCGTTTGAGTGTGTTGTGTTCTGAGTTAAGTTTTGTCTCCAAGTCTGATCTCGAGTGCCCGTCTAAAACTACAACCAGCCCACAACTCTGCATCATCAGCCAAAGCCCAACCACAGGCTTCCCAAGACATCACTTCAAGGACTACTGAACTTCCAGCCAATCAGCAACCTCGGGAAACCCCCTTTTCAACAACAGCACAGGGAATTTATGGGATTATAATCCGGCCAAATGTATTGCAGTCACAGAGCGAAAAATAACAAGCAAAAATCAAATATTAAAAACACGTGTAAAATAGTAGTGTTTCTAAAAGTCACAGTTTGAGATTCATGTAAATCAGGGCAGGCTTCAGCGTCACCATTGGCCCGCAAGTTCTAGATTGACAGCTGCGCCTCTAGCCAATCAGTTCAAGGGAGAGTTGACGTCACTCCAATGCGACTCGTGGCTGCTGTGGCAGGTGTGTGTGTGTGTGTGTGTGAAGTAGAGGGTGATGGTGACACAGGAGTGGATTTTCAAATCTCTCCCGTCCCCCTCCCGCAAAAAAAGTTCCCGTCCTGTCCCAATCCCACGAGAAAAACTGGGGGAAAATCCCGTCCCATTTCCTGGAATGACTCATGATCTCTCCCTCTCCCATGTTGTATTTTTTTTTTCAGCTGGAATCTGTCAGTTACAGTGAAAAAATTCAGCACAGATCACAGCATGCCCACTTTAGTTACATAATTTTTTATTTTATTTTATTGAACTGAAAGCAATCTGAAACCATGCACATTGTGCATTTCACACACGTTTTCTATTAAATTTTTTTCATTTGAGCATAGACATTGCACTCTGAGAGTGGCACTCTCTAAAGATTTATTTTTCATACATGGAGTTTGAAATGGGACTCATGTTATTAAGCCAGTGACAACTGTCCTCTGTGTAAGTGAATTTGACTGCAGTCATCCTAAACAGCAATTAACAGAAAACATGTAAACGCAAATATACTACTGGCCACTCGTTCTCGGTGTGTATTTTTTTCATTTGAGCATAGACATTGTGTCACAGGGTGATGAAAGCCAGAACTATAGGCCGGGAAATTGTGGCAGGGAACACTTCCGGTGTAACACAAGGCCAGTTCCGGTGATATACGGAAGCAGGAAAAATACGCTGGCATGAAAGATAATGAGGGCAATTGCTGGCAGCTGTGTTGGAAAATATGCAAGCAGGCGATTGGACTAGGAGGGAAATAAAAGAAGTTGACGTTGGAGAGAAACGAAAAAGAAGCGAGGAGAGATCGGGGGAGATGCAGCAGTGACTCATTAGGGAAAGAACCGGAGGGAGACTAGATTCGTCCTGAGATAAGTACCTGGTTGTTCTCTGGCTATTTGCTGAAGATGGATGTTTGGAAATGACACACCCGTGAGAGCCCTGTTTTGTATCAGCGCATGGGTAGTCCATCGGTTGAGGCTGTCGTCTGGATATACACTCTGCCTTAAGGATCTGAGGTTTGTGCATGCTGTGCTGAGTTCAATTATCACGTGTGAATTGTATGTGTTGTAGTGTATACACGAGTGTGGGACATCGCAGACTGTATGGGCGACCAACCTATAATCCCTCGACGAAGCTTTGTTGTTTACGTATTTGGGCAAGCCCTGTCTTGGGTGACGAGGAGTGGGGAAGAAGTGATACAGAACCACTATATTTACCTTTCTCTACTCTCTGTCTGAGTCCAGCAAATAGCCTGTTAAAGCTGTGAAGTATGCTTACCTCCCTCCTCCCTGTCTGAGTCCAGCAAAGAACCTGTTAAAGCTGTGAAAAAGGAATCTGCTAAAGCTGTGAAGTGTATTTACCTTTGTCTACTCTCTGTCTGAGTCCAGCAAAGAGCCTGTTAAAGCTGTGAAGTATGCTTACCTACCTCTTTCCTGTCTGAGTCCAGCAAAGAACCTGTTAAAGCTGTGAACAAGGAATCTGTTAAAGCTGTGAAGTGTATTTACCTTTCTCTACTCTCTGTCTGAGTCCAGCAAAGATTCTATTAAAGCTTTGAAGTATATTTACCTCTCTGTCTGAGCCCAGCGAAGAATCTGCTAAAGCTGTGAAGTATGCTTACCTCCTTTCTCTCTGTCTGAGTCCAGCAAGGAGCCTGTTAAAGCTGTGAACGAGCAATCTGCTAAAGCTGTGAAGTATATTTACCTTTCTCTACTCTCTGTCTGAGTCCAGCAAAGAGTCTGTTAAAGCTGTGAAGTGTATTTACCTCTCTCTATTCTCTGTCTGAGCTCAGCGAAGAACCTGCTAAAGCTGTGAATCTGCCGTCATTGTAGAACCCTGTGATGTAAAGTACTGAGTTCATTCTTACCTGATCTGTGCTGAAGACTTGCAGAGCCACTGAATTGGTGCTGAAGCCCCACTGAGCCACTGAACGGAATCAGCTGCTGTTGCTAACTAGCCGGTGGACCCGAAGAACGGAGTAGCCACCAAGCCTTTACCATCTTAGATAAGATTAGATTCAACTTTATTGTCACTGCACATGTCAATGTCAATGTCACCTTTATTTATATAGCGCTTTAAACAAAATACATTGCGTCAAAGCAACTGAACAACATTCATTAGGAAAACAGTGTCAATAATGCAAAAATGATAGTTAAAGGCAGTTCATCATTGGATTCAGTTATGTCATCTCTGTTCAGTTAAATAGTGTCTGTGCATTTATTTGCAATCAAGTCAACGATATCACTGTAGATGAAGTGTCCCCAACTAAGCAAGCCAGAGGCGACAGCGGCAAGGAACTGAAACTCCATCGGTGACAGAATGGAGAAAAAAACCTTGGGAGAAACCAGGCTCAGTTGGGGGACCAGTTCTCCTCTGATCAGACGAAACCAGTAGTTCAATTCCAGGCTGCAGCAAAGTCAGATTGTGCAGAAGAATCATCTGTTTCCTGTGGTCTTGTCCTGGTGCTCCTCTGAGACAAGGTCTTTACAGGGGATCTGTATCTGGGGCTCTAGTTGTCCTGGTCTCCGCTGTCTTTCAGGGATGTAGAGGTCCTTTCTAGGTGCTGATCCAGCATCTGGTCTGGATACGTACTGGATCCGGGTGACTGCAGTGACCCTCTGATCTGGACACAGACTGGATCTGGTGGCCACGGTGACCTCGGAACAAGAGAGAAACAGACAAATATTAGCGTAGATGCCATTCTTCTAATGATGTAGCAAGTACATAGGTTGTTATGGGAAGTGTTTCCGGTTCCGGTTTACCTAATTAATGCAGCCTAAAAATCCTTTTATGGATTTGGATAATAAAAGCATATTAGTATGTTATGTGTATGCCAGGTTAAAGAGATGGGTCTTTAATCTAGATTTAAACTGCAAGAGTGTGTCTGCCTCCCGAACAATGTTAGGTAGGTTATTCCAGAGTTTGGGCGCCAAATAGGAAAAGGATCTGCCGCCTGCAGTTGATTTTGATATTCTAGGTATTATCAAATTGCCTGAGTTTTGAGAACGTAGCGGACGTAGAGGATTATAATGTAAAAGGAGCTCATTCAAATACTGAGGTGCTAAACCATTCAGGGCTTTATAAGTAATAAGCAATATTTTAAAATCTATGCGATGTTTGATAGGGAGCCAGTGCAGTGTTGACAGGACCGGGCTAATATGGTCATACTTCCTGGTTCTAGTAAGAACTCTTGCTGCTGCATTTTGGACTAGCTGTAGTTTGTTTACTAAGCGTGCAGAACAACCACCCAATAAAGCATTACAATAATCTAACCTTGAGGTCATAAATGCATGGATTAACATTTCTGCATTTGACATTGAGAGCATAGGCCGTAATTTAGATATATTTTTGAGATGGAAAAATGCAGTTTTACAAATGCTAGAAACGTGGCTTTCTAAGGAAAGATTGCGATTAAGTAGCACACCTAGGTTCCTAACTGATGACGAATAATTGACAGAGCAACCATCAAGTCTTAGACAGTGTTCTAGGTTATTACAAGCAGAGTTTTTAGGTCCTATAATTAACACCTCTGTTTTTTCAGAATGTAGCAGTAAGAAATTACTCGTCATCCAGTTTTTTATATCGACTATGCAATCCATTAGTTTTTCAAATTGGTGTGTTTCACCGGGCTGCGAAGAAATATAGAGCTGAGAATCATCAGCATAACAGTGAAAGCTAACACCATGTTTCCTGATGATATCTCCCAAGGGTAACATATAAAGCGTGAAGAGTAGCGGCCCTAGTACTGAGCCTTGAGGTACTCCATACTGCACTTGTGATCGATAGGATACATCTTCATTCACTGCTACGAACTGATGGCGGTCATATAAGTACGATTTAAACCATGCTAATGCACTTCCAAGGTATGTTCCAAGGTAATGCACTTCCAAGGTATATTCCACATGTAAGGTACAAGGCAATGAAATGCAGTTAGCATCTAACCAGAAGTGCAATAAGCAGTAAGTACAGAATATTCAAGGTCTACAATATGTACAATAACTATACAGATAAGTATTATGAACATAATTTACAGATTTTAAATACTATTAGCATGATATACAGGTAGGTGTGCTATGAACATACTATACAGGTGGATTGTGTAAAAGTGTATGTACACTATAGGCAGAACTATGAACATAATTACACTACTGCAATGTACAGTAAAGTGCATAGAAAATATTTCAGTGTGCAAATGGATTATTCAGTGTTCCTGGATGAACAGACAGTAGTGCAAGTAATAAGTTACTGGTTTTTTGCTTGTTGTAAATAAATAAATAAATCAGTCAGATGTAGTGTTGAAGAGGGGGAGGAGTCTGTGTGTGTAGTGTGGGGGTGTTGAGGGGTGTCAGAGGGCAGAGTTCAGCAAAGAGACAGCTTTAGGGAAAAAGCTGTTCCTGAGTCTTGTGGTCCTTGTCCGGAGGCTCCTGAAGCGCCTCCCGGAGGGCAGGAGGTTAAACAGTCCATGTTCAGGGTGAGAGGAGTCCTTGAGAATGCTGCGAGCTCGTCGTATGCATCATTTTCTTCTGGATGTCCTCAAGAGCAGGAAGCTGGTGAGCCTTCTTGCCTAGACTGGAGGTGTTTGTGGCTCAGGACAGTTCCTCCGAGATGGTGGTTCCCAGGAACTTGAAGCTGGAGACACGTTCAACAACCATCCCGTTAATGTGGATGGGGTCATGCGTGCTTCCTTTCTTCTTCCTTAAGTCCACAATGAGCTCCTTAGTCTTATTGGTGTTAAGGAGCAGGTTATTGTCAGCGCACCATGTGGCCAGGTGCTGTATTTCCTCCCTGTAGGCAGTCTCATCGTTGTCTGTGATGAGGCCAATCACCGTGGTGTCGTCTGCAAACTTAATGGTGGAGTTGGTTCCATGCACAGGCTTGCAGTCGTGGGTGTAAAGGGAGTAAAGGAATGGGCTTAGCACACAGCCCTGTGGTACGCCAGTGTTAAGTGTAATGGTGATGGAGTGGGTGTGGCCTGACCGAACATGTTGAGGCCTGTTGGTCAGAAAGTCCATAATCCAGTTGCAGAGGAAGGTGTTAATGTCCAGGTCTCCAAGTTTTGTGGTCAGCTTGGAGGGAATGACGGTGTTAAATGCTGAACTGAAGTCAACAAACAACATCCTAACATACGTGTTGTTATGGTCCAGGTGTGTGAGTACAGAGTGCAGCACTGTGCATACTGCATCCTCTGTGCTCCTATCCCTACCATAGGCAAATTGGTGTGGGTCCAGTGTGGGTGAGAGGCAGTCTTTGAGGTGTGCTAGGACCAGTCGCTCGCAGCACTTCATAATGATGGGTGTGAGTGCTACGGGGCGATAGTCATTCAGGCACATTGGGGAGGAGTGTTTCGGTACTGGCACAATGGATGTGGACTTAAAACATGTTGGCACAGTTGCTTGGGTGTGGCACTGTGGCCACTTGGCTGTACTCGCCTTATTGCTGGTCGTATTGGAGGAGGGGAATTAGAGCCCACACACAGTCACTCTACCTCGAGAGAGGAAGCTCGTTCCATTTTTAGAGACCTTCATTTAAAAAAAAAAAAAATTTGTTAACTTTGAATTCTTGTTGTCCGTCTTTCTCTCTGGTACGGGGTAGCTCCTCAAGAAGGTGTGGTAGTTGGGTGTCGGTTGGTAGGTAGTGCCTCCGCACCTCCAGTTCGGGCGTGACAATTGCACTCTGAGAGTGGCACTCTCTATAGATTTATTTTTCATACATGGAGTTTGAAATGGCTCGTTCAAGTTCACATTTTAAGAGCAAG
The DNA here is from genome assembly GCF_963082965.1 of Carassius carassius. Lineage (NCBI taxonomy): Eukaryota > Metazoa > Chordata > Actinopteri > Cypriniformes > Cyprinidae > Carassius > Carassius carassius. Next base: position 31,283,860 of record NC_081774.1, read on the forward strand.
TGAGAGCACTGGTGCCTCCATCTGTACTGCTTTTCAGTATCCACACACACTTCAACAGCGCACATTTCTGTTGGTCAACATTAGATTGAGCGGCCATATAAAGTTATTACCACATACATCTTTTCGATGAAAAGCTATATTTGAGGTCTATGAATGATAGGTGGGCTCTTGGATGTACTGCCCGATGTAGGCTACTGTATTACCACATAGACCAGCCGTTACCGATCTGTCCTTTACCAGCCACACCAAAGCAAACAGGAGGAGAGCATAAAGACACAGGGCAAGTACAATTGAGTTCAAAATTAAAATATAAGCCTACAGTATATACTTTATTTATTTAAAAGGTAGGCTATATTTGGGTGACAGAAACATTCCCTTTCTGTGATATTTAATGCACATCTTGTCAGTAAAGCTGGTTGTGTAATCAGCAGTAAATCTCCATCACCTGCGCGCTTTCACAAGGAGCAGCATTAGCGTTCGACTTGAAGCAGCTGCACGGAATGATCACTGTAGGGTTGCCAACTCTCACGCATCTGGCGTGACACTCACGCTTGGACTTCATCGTGAGATTGATGCTTTCACGCCAGATGCGTGAGAGTTGGCAACCCTGTACACTGTATGACATCAAAGTACCGCGCGAGCGATCCAAATGCATTGGATCCGAGTGCTCTCTTATTGCTCGCGCGGTACTTTGATGTCCTACAGTGATCATTCTGTGCAGCTGCTTCAAGCCGAACGCTAATGCTGCTCCTTGTGAAAGTGCGCAGGTGATGGAGATTTACCGCTGATTACACAACCGGCTTTACTGACAAGATAAATTAAATATCGCGTGATTTATCGTGCAGCCCAAGCCTAAAATATAAAGTACTGGTAAATAAACCAAACTAACAAGACACGTGCTAACAGGCTAGATATCGGCCTACTCAGACTACATAGTGCTTGCCGAAAATATCATAATACACAAAGGGAATGTTTCTGTCACCTACTAACAAAATATTTATGGCTAATTACCTGAGATCATCCGGGATTTGTCTGCTGACGCTGGTTATCCGTCTTCACACACCTGCCACAGCAGCCACGAGTCGCATTGAAGTGACGTCAACTCCCCCTTGAACTGATTAACTGCTCAGACTGTTGGAATTTTTAAGTCATTTCTTAAGACACACTTGTATTCCTTGGCTTTTATATCAAGCTGAGCTGTGACATTGGGGTGTTTTTACTGTATTTGTCTTATTTGTGTGTGACTCTCTATTTTTCTTTTCTAGACATTGTTAAGCACTTTGGTCAACCATAGTTGTGTTTAAATGTGCTATATAAATTAATTGAACTGAACTAAAATGATTGGCTAGAGGCGCAGCTGTCAATCTAGAACTTGCTGGCCAATGGTGACGCTGAAGCCTACCCTGATTTACATGAAACTCAAACCGCAACTTTTAGAAACGCAAGCGCAGAACGTGGAAACAAGAGCAAAGGGGAAAAGACCACAAGCACACAAAAAAATAACATATGAGCAGGAAACCTGATTTTGTTTGCGATTTGGAAAATTTTGAATTCATGTTTCAGTTTTGTGTAATCCATGACTGCGCTGTTTGTTATTTAAAAAAATGTGCATTTGTTTTTTGATTTTGTGCATTATTATTTTACACATGTTTTGAAATATTTTATTAATGCTTATTATTTTTCAATCTGTGACTGCAATACATTTGGCGGGATTCTAATCCGATAGGAACTCCCTTTACAGAGGCAATTTCAGTAACTTACCTCCAGTCTCTGATCTGTACTGTGAATCTAATATAATTTTAACCTCATTAAGGAACTCAATGCAAGAGTTAATTAAGTGATTGATGGTTGTTCATGTCTATGCAATTTTACGTATTGCTGTAAACCCGGGATTTCACATTTTCATTCTCTTAAACTCATTCTTCCCTAACTTTCTATCTTCTTGCAACTTGTGTGAATGTATGAGTATGTGTGCTTATGTGTTAGATTAGTTTAGATCCTAGATTTATCTAATAAAGCCTTATTCTTATTGAAAAGAGAAGTTTCTTGTGTTTTGTTCTTACAAGTTAATGTCTTAAACTGCCGATCTTATAACTGTGCTAATTAATAGTGTTTTCACTATACTTTGGATATTAATATCCATTGCAGAGTTGATTTTATACGGTTGGATCAATGAATCACTGGCCAGTCGTAAAACAGTGATTCTGTCCAATATCCCTTTAAAATGTTTAATGTTTCCCTTTAAGCTAAATTGACCTGTTTCCTTTACATATTATCGGTGGAGAATGGGGGCAGTTTAATCTAAATTGTGAGCATAAACCAAGTTATTTAATCTTTTATTTTGCTGCGGATGAAAGATGAGAAGCTGAGTCAAGACGTGTGTGATCCGTGACGTAAGCAGCGCGCAACCGCTTGAATGGATGAAAGTAGAGGAGGCTTTAGCTCAAATCCGCTTCTCCACTGATAAACGGCAGTAAGTGAACATAAAGTTAACATCTGAGATCGTACAATAAGGTAGAAAATGTGTTCCTCATTTTTGTTATACCTTGTTTAAAGCTAAATTGATTTCACTGCGTGTTCCAGTGCCTCTGAAAAGCTATACTCTCAGCAGGGAATCTCAGTCACCCTCAGCTGAATGGAGCTAAACTGCTGTAATTCAAAGGGAAATAAACTGGTGAATAAAGAATAGTTTTGAGTGTGTTCCTCAATCTATTTATCAAAGCCTCATTATTTCACTGCCAAATCAAATCTGCCGAGATCGCTATTAGTGTTTACCCTTAACTGCTGCACAAAGCTGCTATTTTGAATTAAGTTAAATTTAACTCTATACGAACTGAGAGTTTAAGTGCCACATCGCAAAACCACCTAAAAGCGGTGTTGTTATTTGTACAATGTTGAAATGTGCCACTGCATTTTACTAGAAAGGGAAATACTGACTCACAATTATTAATTGTTTCAAATTCAAATTTAATTTAAACATTAAATTTATTTAGAATCATTAAAATTTCCATTTCAGATCATTTCATATGATCATTACTTCTAGTATTCTCTTTTTTGCCTAATTATTTTAGGTATGAATAGGCCTTGAATTTTGAAAGTTTTTGCAAACTTATTCTACCTAATTTATTACCTATCTTAATATATTATATTCAGATTTGTACTTACTCATTTTATTGCGTTTTACTACTCTTTCTTCCTTTTTTGGGTATACAACTAGCCACTATTGTTTTATTTATTGATTTGCTCCTTTATTTAATTTTTGCTTATTTTGCCCATTTATTACTTTTTGATTTTGCTTTTTTTTTTACCATTTCTTTCCTATGTGTATCCTAGCTTGGGAACGACACATCTGAGCCCTGATAGGAAACATTGTTATCCCTCACTACGAGTCCAAATAAATTAGAAAGACAACTTTCTTTCACTAAAATTTTATTTTGATTGATTAGTTGTGCAGCAACTAAAACAACGCTCTCCGTCCTCGTAGTTAGGCATAAAAGCAACTGAGACTTATTGTCTCTGTCCCCTCTCTCCTGTTCTTTCCTCCTTTCTTTCCTCTGCACTTTTCATATTTGTAGGGACCTGTAAGAACCATCAATCAATTCTAAGTGAATGAGATACACAATCATGTCAAAGACGACGAATCATCCTTATGAATTTGATTGTAATCAACCAGTCCTTTGTTCTTCCTAACCTCCCTACATTTGGAAACGCAATCCAAGTTTTCGCAACACTGAGATCAATTTAATAGAGATATGTGTTGAACAACTGTCGCCTTCGCAGTCTCCCTGGTGAGAGGTGTACGGTGTCAATCCTGTCAGAATAAGGAAAGAGATTTCAGCATTATTATTGTATTATTTTGTCCAAAACAAGAAATCTAATAATATTGTTTACCTTCTTTATAACATTCAATTGGAAAAAAATATTTTCCTCATTTGAAAAACAGAAATTGTTGCTTGTCATTGAATTTGTTTTTCACCTCTTTTCCTCTTCCTCATTAGAGTGACAGCCTTCACATCTCTAGTCTACTTAGACACCCTGAGAACAATACAGTCATCACCACTCTTACGAGCAGAAACAAGAGCCAAGAAAAGAGAAACATCTTTTAGCCTCATAACTGCTGAGCAGAGCAGAGTCCCACGTCTAAGAACGGGCATATGATGAAAAGAGCGAAGGGCCACAACCCAAAACCTCACCTGCCTTCACCACACAACCCTTTCATGTCTATGAAAGAAAACCTCCTGTCCAAGCAGACCTTGGAGCTGCACATGGGATGACCATCAAAACCTCAACAAGCGGTCTAAAAATATCAGCTGGTTCAACCCGAACTCCAAAGATGGCCACGACATCCTGGCTTACCTGCAAGATATCGAATTTGGTATCAGGTATCTGAAAATGAGACCTCATGCGACTGACAGAGACAGGTTATACAGGTTCTTTTTTCTCTCGTTTGGCTCTCAGTGAAGGTGGACGCATTTTCTCTCCCTCTCCTCCCCCTTACCTTCCCTGCTTGCTCTCTCGTCTCATCTATTGTCTAATACTTGAGAGACTCTCTCTGCACTGCTCTCCAAACTGAAAAATCATAGATTTGATCAACTGGTCTCTCAATGCAATTGACACCATCTTCTTGACGAGAAGCTTGGGTTCAGGGGAACCTGACTGCCCTGCAAGAACGTTCGCAGGCTACACAATGGACGCATGGGAGAGGTGGCAGGTCGTGTGTCTGTCGGCTCTTTCCGTGGAGGACATTGAAGATATCTACCTATTCGGAACCATGATAACAGGTCTTCTGCTGATTGGATTAGGCTTTGCCCTGGGTTATCGAAGAATTCAGAAAATGGGAACGGTTGTCCAAATTCTCATAAGGCTGCCCGTCAAGATTGAAGCAGTGGGCAGAGCGGTCAGCACTGAGACTGAGACTATTAACCACAATATGGATACCACTATACTTGGAGACCAGAATGGACAAAGAGAGTAACTGTGTAAATTGGAATGCGGCTACTCGCCCCAAGACCAAACAATCTTAACTTCTTTCGGCTCCCCTCGACCAGCACTGGCCTTGGACCAAGGCCAATGTTGGGAACAACAACTACCCAGGAAGAGCACTGCAGCGAGATGCTCTTGCGTTCCTCCCCCCTCTTCCACAGACACCTGCTGATAGTTGACTCTGTCTGGGACCTGATCAAGGCTGTCTCCATGGCAACTTGCTGTGTCGCTATCACAATCTGCAGACTGAGGCACCTAGATTTGAATGCCAGCTCTCCAGGCCTACAAATATATGAACTCTTACATACATACACACACACACACACCCACACACGCACATATATACAGATATGCATCCACCCCCCCCCACCCCTATCCATCTCCTTCACTGCTTTATACTGCCAGTCTGACAAGCTGGTCTGTGACGAGCGCCGTAGGGCTGATAGACCGGATGGCTGCTCGCCAGCCCTGAATTACCTTGACCCCCCTAATCCCCTCCCCTGGGATTCATGGGACCATGGGACCAGCCACGCTTCTCAAGAAACCAAAAAGATAAAAACAACTGGAAACCTAACCAGACATCCAAAGGTAATCACCTGACTCATCCAAGAGCAACTCGTGTGGTTAAGCAACAACAAAACCCACCTCTGCACCACATCAGAAGACATGGAACAAGTCATGAGTCCGATCTCGAGTGCACAAGTAAAATTACAACCAGCCCACAACTCCACATCGTCAGCCAACGCCCGACCACAGGCTTCCCAAGATGTCACTTCAATGACTACTGAACTTCCAGACAATCAGCAAACTCTGAAAACCCCCTTTTCTATGACAACAAAGGAAACCCCCTTTACACAGGCAATTCAAGTAGCTTCCCTCCAGACTCTGATCTATACTGGTGTATCTTATATAATTTTAACCTCATTGAGGAACTCAATGCGAGGGTTAATTAAGTGATTGATGGTTGTTCATGTCAATGCAATTTCAAGTATTGCTGTAAACTTGGGATTTCACATTTTCATTCTCTTAAACGCATTCTTTCCTAACTTTCTATCTTCTTGCAACTTGTGTGAATATACTTAATGCGTGTGCTTATGTGTTAGATTAGCTTATATGTCTTAGATTTATTTAATAAAGCCTTATTCATATTGAAAAGTGAAGTATCTTGTGTTTTGTGCTTACAAGTTAATGTCTTAAACTGCCGATCTTATTACTGTACTAATTAACAGTGTTTTCACTATACTTTCGTTATAAAAATTAATTGCAGAATGATTTTATGCGGCTCGTTCAATGAATCGCTAGCAGTGATCAAACCTAAAACTGTGATTTTGTCCAATTTCCCTTTAAAATCTTAAATGATTCCCTTTGAGCTAAATTGACCTGTTTCCCTTACAACGTGTAACATACCACGCAGTGATGCAGCTTGTAAGGATGCTCTCAAAGGTGCCTCTATAGAATGTGCACATGATGGGGGCCGAGGCTCTAGCTCTTCTCAGTTTGTGGAGGAAGTAGAGACACTGCAATGCTTTTCTTGGCCAGTGCTGCAGTGTTGTCAGTCCAGGAGAGGTCCTCTCTGTGATGTGCACACCCAGGAACTTGGTGCTGCTCACTCTCTTCACAGTCCCACCATTGATGGTAAGAGGAACATGTTGAGTGTGCACTCTCCTGAAGTCAACAACATTCTCCTTCATCTTCTCCACATTCAGAGAGATATTGTTGTCACTTCACCACCCGGCCAAGCAGCTCACCTCGCTCCTTCAGTTTGCCTCACCTCTGTTGCAAATGCTAAGAGCAAGCTGGATTCTTGATTCCTTTACTCGGTCCGCCAAGCTGCTGCTCCAAGGAAGCATGCCCCATTCTTCCCAGACCTGCACGACAAGGTCACTAAGGCGTGGGCTGTGCCCCAATTAGCTTATGCTCACGCTAGTGGGTCGGAGATCTTCCCTAAAGTCGACGGTGCGGAAGCCCGTGGATACACATGCATTCCGCCCATAGAGGAATCCGTCGCCACGTACCTCTGCCCCTCCTCTGCTCCCTCCTCCCCCTCCCAGCTAGACAATCATGCAGCTAGGAGTGCAGTTGGTCTCGATCTCAATGAGAGCACATCTGAACCAGGAGCATATACAAGATTTAATGACTGTCTGAACGCATTCAGGCTGGGCCGTCCTGTAGCACTGAAGGAATATCAGAGGCTCTTGGGACGGATGGCGGCGGCCGCGACGTTCTGTCACCTCAGTCTACTCTATATGCGCGACCTCCAGTTAAGGCTGAAAACACAAGTACCGAGAAGGAAATGGGCCATGCCTGCGTTGTGGTCACTCGCAGGTGCTTAAGCATGTGAAACCATGGCAGAACCACGACTTGTACCAATGCGGTGCCCATATGGCTCTGGTCATGTGGCGGAAAGTGGTCACGACGGACGCGTTGACAATGGGCTGGGGAGCTCACTGCAATGTCTTACCGGCCTCGGACAGAGTCTGAGAAAATGTGGCACATAAATCGCCTCCAGCTGAGAGCGTTTTTTTGCTCTTCTGAGATTTCTCATGCAAGTCCAGGGGCTTCACATTTTGATTCGCATGGACAACATGTCGGTTGTATTGTACATAACCCGCCAGGGCGGAGTACACTTGAAAGCCCTTTACAGACAGGCAGCACACCTTTTGCTATGGGCTGATCACCATCTGCTCTCCATTCAAGAAGTGCATGTTCCGGGATGCTTGAACATTGGCATGGATATACTTTCGAGGAAATTAATTCCTCACGAAGAATGGAGACTGAACCCTGGGACAGTGAGGCTAATCTGGGAATGGTTCAGGAAAGCGGAGGTAGACCTGTCTGAGGAGAACACACATATTTATTTTATTTTATTTATTTTTTATTTAACCAGGTAAAATCAGTTGAGAACAAGTTCTCATTTACAACTGCGACCTGGCCAAGACAAGGCAGAAACAGTGTGACAACACAGAGTTACACATAGAAATAAATAAATATCCAATCAACAAACCGATCACTATACAACATACAAACGTAATGCAAAGAACAATATAATGATGTAGCCTACACATATACACCAAATAGACCTTAAGAGCTTAAAACGGAAAATAAAATATAAAAATTCTATAATGCACCATAGCAGGGCTGCTAACAAGAGCAGGGATCAGTAAATAATTTTGAAATCTGATGCTTAAAGTTACCAAGGGAGATCGGTACTTCTATTTTTAAAGATTTTTGCAATTCATTCCAGTCGTTGGCAGCAGAGAACTGCAAAGGCGGCCAAAAGAGGACTTGACTTTGGGGATGGCCAAAGAAATATACCTACTAGCACGCGTACTACGAATTGAAGTTGCTACCGTGACCAGTGAGTTGAGATATGGAGGGGATAAGCCTAATAAAGACTTATAGATGACCAGGAGCCAGTGAATTCAGCGGGTAGGTGAGGTGAGGGCTTTATGACTCTATATCAACCGCACAGCTCAGTTTCGGCATTTTGAGCAGCTGTTTGTATGCTTCGGATGCAGCTCCAAAGGGCAGCCTGTCTCTAAACAATGGCTGTCACATTGGGTGGTCGAGGCTATTGTCCTGGCCTATTCTAACCGTGGTATGGAATGTTCTATTGATGTCAGAGCCCATTCGACGAGGGCTGTCGCCTCCTTGAGGGCGTGGACTAAGGGAGTTTCTTACAGGAATCTACATCCAATCCCCTCAAAGGATTGCGCAGGATCGTATCTGATTGGTTGGGGATTCATTTTTAGTGTCTTACAATAATTATTCATGGTAACTCTGCTGAGGCTGAGCCTTTTTACTTCTGTTTCCATGGCGTTGTTCTATACAGTCCCCAAGGTGTTCCCTAGAGGGAACATCTCCAGTTACGGTCATAACCTCGGTTCCCTGAGAGACATGGCGTAGGCTGCCATGTTCACAGCTCAGATCTGCTGTACTGTCGGTTCAGTCTGAAGATTCTGAGTTTGTACCACCAATGTCGCATTATATAATGGAGAGGCCCCGCCCCCATTCGCCACCTTGGCTGGCATTGGCCAGTGAGAGTTGCAACTTCACTGGTGTTGTGCAGTAAGATTTCAGGTAGGTTAGAAAGCGAGTCCCCAAGGTGGTATGTCTCATTCCCATCTCTCAGGGAACCAAGGTTACAATTTCACTCAACCGTTTTTACATTAGATACTCTGCATGATAGAAATTTGGACTGTTGTGTGTGTATTTGACCCTTTAAAAGTTAGTTGACAAATTGTGAATCCCAGGGAAAACGGGATGTCTGGTCACTTTACCACATCAGGTGCTGAGGCCACGGTTTCAGATGGCTAGTTTATGTTTTGGTAGTCTATCCATCCACTGCAGCTGCCATACTGAGACTAGATATGCGAACGCCCCATTGCAATGAAATGACAGGGACGCACATTTTGAAGGACCAGACTGAAACCTAAAGGTATTTAAGACACCACATATTTCCTCAGTTTTATCATATATTAGTTTAATATATTATGAATATTTTTTGTCCTTTTCTTCATTGATGAAATTAACATTGCACTCCAGCATGAAATCAGGATCGCTGCATTTATAGGATTATATATATATATATATATATATATATAAACAAAAAAAAAACAAAAACAAAGAAACTACTTGTCCTAAATGTCCAGATCTCAGTGAAAAGAACTTTCACAAAAGCACTGATGCCCGAAAGCAGTTATACAAGAAAACAGGCAAATAATCAAAACACACCAATTCAAGCATTTTTTTTTTATTTGAGAGCGTAAATAAAAAAAAAAACCCTCTAAACTGGTCGAGTAAACAGGACAGACATGTGAAAAGCATTTAGTTGAAAAAGCTCTCCAGCGGGTATTATAAAAAACCCCCATGACTGATTCAATGACCACAAACTTGACCAGTCCCTTGACCACTCCCCTGACCAAGACCACTACCCTGACCAGTCCCTTGACCACTCGCCTGGCCAGAGCCAATTCCCTGGCCAGTCCCTTGACCAAGACCACTACCCTGACCAAGACCAATTCCCTGGCCGGTACCGCGACCACTACCCTGACCAAATCCCTGGCCAGTCCCTTTACCACTACCTTGCCCGCTCCCCTGGCCAGTCCCTTGACCAAGACCGCTTCCCTGACCAAGACCAGTCCCTTGACCACTCCCCTGGCCAGTCCCGCTCCCCTGGCCAAAGCCAATTCCCTGGCCGTTCCCTTGACCAAGACCACCACGCTGACCGCTACCCTGGCCAAAACCAATTCCCTTGCCGCTCCCCTGACCACTCCCCTGACCAGTCCCAATTCCCTGGCCAGTCCCTTGACCAAGACCAATACCCCGACCACTCCCCTGGCCAAAGCCAATTCCCTGACCACTCCCCTGGCCAAAGCCAATTCCCTGGCCACTCCCTTGACCAAGACCACTACCCTGACCAGTCCCTTGACCACTCACCTGGCCAGAGCCAATTCCCTGGCCACTACCCTGGCCGGTACCGCGACCACTCCCCTGACCAAGTCCCTGGCCAAAACCAGTTCCCTGGTCAGTCCCTTTACCACTCCCCTGACCAAGACCAGTCCCTTGACCGCTCCCCTGGCCAGTCCCACTCCCCTGGCCAGTCCCGCTCCCCTGGCCAAAGCCAGTTCCCTGGCCGTTCCCTTGACCAAGACCACTACCCTGACCGCTCCCCTTGCCAAAACCAATTCCCTTGCCGCTCCCATGACCAGTCCCAATTCCCTGGCCAGTCCCTTTACCACTCCCCTGACCAAGACCAGTCCCTTGACCGCTCCCCTGGCCAGTCCCACTTCCCTGGCCAGTCCCTTGACCACTACCTTGCCCGCTCCCCTGGCCAGTCCCTTGACCAAGACCGCTTTCCTGACCAAGACCAGTCCCTTGACAACTCCCCTGGCGAGTCCCACTTCCCTGGCCAGTCCCTTGACCACTACCTTGCCCGCTCCCCTGGCCAGTCCCTTGACCAAGACCGCTTCCCTGACCAAGACCAGTCCCTTGACCACTCCCCTGGCCAAAGCCAATTCCCTGGCCAGTCCCTTGACCAATACCCTGACCACTCCCCTGGCCAAAGCCAATTCCCTGGCCAGTGCCTTGACCACTACCTTGCCCGCTCCCCTGGCCAGTCCCTTGACCAAGACCGCTTCCCTGACCAAGACCAGTCCCTTGACCACTTCCCTGGCCAGTCCCGTTCCCCTGGCCAAAGCCATTTCCCTGGCCGTTCCCTTGACCAAGACCACTACCCTGACCGCTCCCCTGGCCAAAACCAATTCCCTTGCCGCTCCCCTGACCACTCCCCTGACCAGTCCCAATTCCCAAGACCAATACCCTGACCACTCCCCTGGCCAAAGCCAATTCCCTGACCACTCCCCTGGCCAGAGCCAATTCCCTGGCCACTACCCTGGCCGGTACCGCGACCACTACCCTGACCAAGTCCCTGGCCAAAACCAGTTCCCTGGTCAGTCCCTTTACCACTCCCCTGACCAAGACCAGTCCCTTGACCACTCCCCTGGCCAGTCCCGCTCCCCTGGCCAAAGCCAATTCCCTGGCCGTTCCCTTGACCAAGACCACTACCCTGACCGCTCCCCTTGCCAAAACCAATTCCCTTGCCGCTCCCATGACCAGTCCCAATTCCCTGGCCAGTCCCTTTACCACTCCCCTGACCAAGACCAGTCCCTTGACCGCTCCCCTGGCCAGTCCCACTTCCCTGGCCAGTCCCTTGACCACTACCTTGCCCGCTCCCCTGGCCAGTCCCTTGACCAAGACCGCTTCCCTGACCAAGACCAGTCCCTTGACCACTCCCCTGGCCAGTCCCACTTCCCTGGCCAGTCCCTTGACCACTACCTTGCCCGCTCCCCTGGCCAGTCCCTTGACCAAGACCGCTTCCCTGACCAAGACCAGTCCCTTGACCACTCCCCTGGCCAGTCCCGCTCCCCTGGCCAAAGCCAATTCCCTGGCCACTCCCTTGACCAAGACCACTACCCTGACCAGTCCCTTGACCACTCCCCTGGCCAGAGCCAATTCCCTGGCCAGTCCCTTGACCAAGACCAATACCCTGACCACTCCCCTGGCCGAAGCAAATTCCCTGGCCAGTCCCTTGACCAAGACCCTGACCACTCCCCTGGCCAAAGCCAATTCCCTTGCCACTCCCTTGACCAAGACCACTACCTTGACCAGTCCCTTGACCACTCCCATGGCCAGAGCCAATTCCCTGGCCAGTCCCTTGACCAAGACCACTACCCTGACCAAAACCACTTCCCTGGCCAGTCCCTTTACCACTCCCCTGGCCAAAACCAATTCCCTGGCCGCTCCCTTGACCAGTCCCAATTCCCTGGCCAGTCCCCTGGCCAAAGCCAATTCCCTGGCCACTCCCTTGACCAAGACCACTACCCTGACCAAGGCCGCTCCCCTGGCCAGTCCCCTGACCAAGACCACCACCCTGACCACTCCCCTGGCCAAAGCCAATACCCTGGCCAAGACCACTCCCCTGGCCGCTCCCTAGACCGCTCCCCTGGCCAAAACCAATTCCCTGGCCGCTCCCTTGACCAGTTCCAATTCCCTGGCCAGTCCCTTGACCAAGACCAATTCCCTGGCCAGTCCCCTGGCCAAAGCCAATTCCCTGGCCACTCCCTTGACCAAGACCACTACCCTGACCACTCCCCTGGCCAAAGCCAATACCCTGGCCAAGACCACTCCCCTGGCCAAAGCCAATTCCCTGGCCGCTCCCTAGACCACTCCCCTGGCCAAAGCCGCTCCCCTGGCCAAAGCCAATTCCCTGGCCGCTCCCTTGACCGCTCCCCTGGCCAAAGCCGCTCCCCTGGCCAAAAGCCAATTCCCTGGCCACTCCCTTGACCACTCCCCTGTCCAAAGCTGCTCCCTAGGCCAAAGCCAATTCCCTGGCCGCTCCCTTGACCACTTCCCTGGCCAAAGCCAATTCCCTGGCCACTCCCTTGACCACTCCCCTGGCCAAAGCCACTCCCCTGGCCAAAGCCAATTCCCTGGCCCTCCCTTGACCACTCCCCTGGCCGAAGCCACTCCCCTGGCCAAAACCAATCCCCTGACCAGCCCCTTGACCACTTCCCTGACCAAAACCAATTCCATGGCCAAAACCAGTCTCCTGGCCAATTCCTTGACCACTTGGTTCACTGCATGCATGGCCACTGGTGGTTGGGCAACATTTCTGTGTGGCAGTACACTGGCCATCATGGAAACAGCTTCCAGCAAATGGTGGAATCATCTCTGGTATGGGACATTGACCTGGCTTCACTGCATGGACACAGATAGTCAGCATTAGTTTGTGCTTCTAGACAGAACCCCACTTCAATATACAGCGCAAAACACTCAAAGCATAAATACCAAGTTTTACCTACAGAGAGAACTACATTCCAAGCAGGTTCCCCTCCATTTTGTTAAGTAATTGGGTCTAAAACCATCCCAGTTAGCCTGCCCTCAACTTTCTGTTTCGATTTCTGTCGATAGTCAAGACGATATTAGGCTCATTCTCACGTATTAGATTAACACTTTTTATTAGTCAGCCTATTATAATTCAGCTATACAACTGCCCAACTATTTCATGCTTGGACTGATAACTCGTTAAATCCATGAAATGAAAGTGATACACAAGGAGTTGGTGTCCCACACATTTAATGGCTGCTATACGACAACACGCTCTTCTCATATGAGAGATTAACTCTTTCTTGGCGTTACAAATAAAGAGCATAATAAAAAGGCGGCAGAGCGAATTTATCATCCATAGTGGTTCTCATGTAGTCCTTCTCTGATCACTTAACTTATAACGCACACTATGTGGTGATGACGTAGAAGGACTTCGTGAGAACCATGGAGGAGAAGTTCGCTCTGCTGCCTTATTTTCATGCACTCCACACTATAGTGTGATGCATGCAAAATACATAGTTTTGGCCATTACAAAGTCACCATCCACAAACAGACGTACATCGTCTGCAGATAGAAGGCATTTCATTGCACTTTAATAAGTAAACTGAATGGCCTATATGCGTGCACCATTTTAAACGAGCCCTCACTGACTGAGTTTAATGCCACAGTTGTGTCAGAATGAATCTCATTCTTGTTTCTGTGGTGGTGCAGTCTCGTCATGAGGCGCGCGGTCCGGAACGCTGTATGACTGATGCAGCAGTTCAAGCCAACTTCTCATAATATGAATTCAGCGGTTTTCAATACTTCATATTTAACGTGTTAGTTTATGCCCAATATTAGTGTTGGACTTTAAAATCAAATCTACTATTGATTTTCACCGTTGTCTGATTTTGCAGAACATTTAGACTGATAAATTTGCCGCATCTGCGCACGGAAGTTGTCACAGGACACATGATCTGACAGTTGTGTCAGACATAGTGGTTTTAAATACAATATAAATATTTTTATTTAACGTTAGTTTATCAGTTTGTTGTGAAGTATTTTTCGATTGGTGATTCCATAGGCTCTCTCGTGCACCTGCGTGGTTTAACACTAAATAGTTATGCTATGACAAGAACAAAGACTCTCCCTCTCTTACTCCACCCATGCACGATAATATTGTGTATCGTCAATCTCACGGGCTGACGATATGAAAAATGACCATTAACGGCCAACACTAGTATGGAAGCATTTTAGATTTCGTAAGCAAGACGACGATGGTGTTGTGGACAAGCATTTTCCATCTTGCATCAATTTTATTGTATTTAACAATTGTATGCATTTGAAAGTTAAAGATGGGTTCGGTTTTAATATACCCAAGTGTACCTTAAATAAAAGTTTAATATACAGGTTGCCCTTAATTTCCTTTTATTAATGACCCATTTAAAAACGCATGTTCACTGTTCTTTTTTTTTTAATAAATATAGTATTTTTATTAAATCTATATTCAGTTGAATCGAGAATAGAGAAATCGAATCGATCTGGAACATCTGAATATACATCTCAAAGATTTAAGCCAAGCGTCGACAACAGATCGGGGTTTTCCAATGGAAAGCTTAAAGTAGTGAGTGAAGATTGAAAAGAGTTTATTTGAATTCTGGCGCCCTCTCGTGACACGTGCTCTGATGCACCTGTCAGCTGATGGAGGCGGGACTTAGCAATCGTCCTTTTTGAATAGGGAGTGGTTTGACTTTGTGGCGCATTTGTATCATCACCTCTATAACTGGCCATCAGCACACATTTTCATTGTAAATGCTGCATTTCTAGCAATCTCAGGATGTTCTGTAATTGGCATACAAACTTAATCTTTTATTTCTTACTCATTGTAATTTTATTTTTCTAGGGCTCATAAATCACTTGTGTCCAAGTTTCTGTCTAGTGTTTTATAATTGAAAAAAAAAAAACCCTAATTCAGGGACTATAACTTAATATTTGAGCATTATCAAATCTGGTTGATAAAGTGAAGTCCAAAGGGTCTTCTTTCCAAAGACACCAAAATTATGTGTAACACTGAACTGTTACAATTTTAAATTAAATAGGGCACTTTGAGCTGTGAGTCTCATAATGGGGGGGGGGGGGGGGGGTGTCAGATTAACAGGTTAAGGAAGAATTCACACAATGGACCAAATTTCACACAATTACAATGGACCAAACCAAATTTAACACATACCTGTATATGGAGCCGTACAGTATCTTCCACATCCACTGCTGCAGCACTTCTCGTTGTTGGGACAGTTAGAGTCACTCTTACAGGAACTGGTACACCATTTTCTTGCAGATGATTTGGGTGGACACCGTCCAGGCTTTGCTGCTATACACATGAAAAAACACTGAACATTTCCATTCACTTTGTTTTAAGTAACATTTTTCTGCTTAACTTGCATTGAATGCAACAAGTTATTTTTCGGAAAGACTCCTAGCATTGATTAACTGAAACTCACTAGAAATGGGCAACATGCAAACAAGCCCTTAGTCAAATTAACAGCATTGGTGTCTTCTAGAGTGGTCTATCAGAAGAACATCCTCAACAGGACTGCACAACAGTCAGCGTCGCAGGACAGGAACCATCCACTAGAGCAGGGGTTCTCAAACTTCTCCATGAAGTACCCCCAGCACTGCAAACTTGCGTCTCCCTTTATCAGACACACCCACTTCAGGTCTTGCAGGCTCCACTAAGGAGCTGAATGAGGGGTGATAGATGGAGACATACAAAATGTGCAGGGGGTACTCCAGGACCAGTTTGAGAAGCACTGCACCAGAGGATTCAAGAGGATTATTGGGGAAGCCAGGGGGTACCGTTTCAGCATTTGTAATTCAGGGGTTTTGCAATGCATCTCCAATCTTAATTAATGTTTTACATATTCAACCATTTCAAATCAAAATGGTTTTAAAACCTACTAATTCCTGAACGGTTACTTTAAAAAAAAATTAAGTCACTTATTTCTGCATTTTTTTTCATGTGGTATAATGAAGTCAACAGATCTTCTCACCTGTGCGTCGAGTAGCATCTGTTATGCTCAAGTACCCGAACACACATAATAAAACAGCAATCAACGAGAAATACACTTGAGCTGTCATCCTCCCAACCTGCGACCTCACAACGATCTCTTCTGGAAAATACACTGAACTGGTGCGTCAGAAGGAGCAGACAGCATAGCACATAAAAATAAAACGAATAATGTGTTCCTATAACATCAACCTCTGTAAAACGAGGTTTTAAAGATCCAAGGAGATCAGGTCAACTCCAACCCTGATCAAACTCACCTGCCTGTATCTTTCTAGTAATCTGACTGGAAGGCCTTGATTAGCTTGTTCAGGTGTGTTTGATTGGGGTTGGATGAGCTGAATGCTACTTTCATGCCATGTCATATTAATTAAGGTAGCCTAATATAGCACCAGAGATGAGAAGTAACAAAGTGTTTATTTTTAACTAATATTTACTAATATCATTTATTTTTACTCCTTACATTTTTTCACACAAATATCTGTACTTTCTACTTCTTACAAACCAGACTCTTCCTTTAGTTTTGATCAGAGTAATCAGTATGAGAGTCTCGAGAATGAAGGAGCAGGGAGGCAAAACTACTGATCTGTTCAGGACCTCAAGTGCAGGTCAGTTTCATCTGTAAATTGGATTCGTAAGTTAGTTTTTGCTTAGTTAAGCTGGGCCTGAATTTTGGCTTGGTATTGCACATAATTCTGCACATTCCTAAAGGTTTAGTGTTTTAAAAGCGGGAAATTCGCGCAAACCTTTTTGCACTAGGCTATATACTGTAGCATGTAGGTTGAATCCAAACAGAGGATTTCGGAGAAGTTAATTCATTTTAAAACTTTCAGTGAGACGTAATTTCTCAAACAGTGTGAGTGATTCAGCAGTACAGCATCCTCTATCTATGGCCCTGTCCACACAGACACGGGTATTTTTATAACCGTGACTTTTTACGCGGTTCGGCCTTTCGTCCACACGAAAACGCAGTTTCAGGGCACCGAAACCGAACATTTTTGAAAACTACGGCCAGGGTGAGCATTTTCAGTAACGCCGGTTGCAGTGTTGTCGTGTGGACAGTATAACCGGGGTTTTTGCCTTGCGACGTCAGAGTGTGCGCCGTTATCCGCTGTGTTTGACGTCAGATTGTGTGCTGCTGACTTCTTCTGATTGGCCAAGGTGACTTTACAATTTGGGTTATATCGACGCCTGCTGGTGTGGCATGCTCTTGACAGCGCTTGATAGCATGTTTTGGCGTTTTCATGTGGACGGGATTTTTTTTTAAACGCAGGAGGAAAAACTCCTTTTTTATAAAAGGTTATAAAAATACCCGTGTCCGTGTGGACTTGGCCTAAAACTATCTTTCTTGCTGGCAAATGAAATTAATAAAAGAAAACAAACAAAAGTATTCATTCTTCTTTAATCTGAATGATGTGATGATATTGGGGGGGTTATATTAGTTGGATCTAATTTTTGGGGGTGTCATGACCCCCCTAACCCCCGTGCAAATTACGCGCACGGACGGACCTGACTCGGACACTTTTCCATCGGGCATGCATTTCGCGGTCATCACCGGTGATCGGTTCTGTGCAGATTTTGCTTATCTCAAACAAGCCTACTGGCATTTCAGTGATGACTCATCTGAACACCTCTGATTGGTCATTGCATTCATAATCTCAACAGCATAGTGTGATTAGTTAATGCACAGTGTGTAAAAAACTTGTCTGTCTCTGGCTCAGCTCCAGCAGGGAAAGAAGATTTTAATTTAGCAGCTGATGATATGATGCACTGAACGTTCTAATCACACCTGTGTGATTCTATTGAATATAGAAAATATTAAACGGCTACTTTTTTGTCTTTTGGAAGCTGCATTCACAATCCACTTGGCTCATAAATCTGAGGAAGTACAAGCCCCCTCACTTTGAATAAGCATGACACCTATGGCATATATTGTATTGGTGCTAAGTAAAAAAAAAAAATTGTAATGATACAATACGATTAATATAATATGAAAATAAATCAATGATAGATAGATAGATAGATAGATAGATAGATAGTGTAGTGTAGTGTAGAGCAGTGATGAGCGAATGAAACTTCGTGAAGCACTGAGGCTTTCCTTGGGACTGTTTTGGGAAAAGATTCAAAGCTTCGAGTGTCTAAAAAACAGTGCCAGCTGGTGGTTAATAAATAATAATAAAAAAAGTAGCAGCCGTAAGACAAAGCCTCCACCACACATTCCACAGATCGACAATATAATCTGTCTGCAATACCAGAGGTCGCACTTTCAGGAACGCATTCGAAGGACCGCATTTCTAGGAGCCTAGTTTTTTTTTGTGACAGCGCCACCTACCGAGTCAGAGAACCGCAGTCCCAGGAACGCATTTCAAGAACCCTAGATTAAATCGCAGGACTGAAAAAAAAGTGCCACCTAAGGCAGTAATTTCACCCAGTTTTAACTACTTAAGACTTAAGAGGTTTTTAAAGGTTTATTTCACCCAAATACTACTTTGTTGCAATTAAACCTTGTTCTTAGAAATGTTGAGTAATTATTGGGTCTAAGTATCATAATATAATAACTCATCGCTTAAAAAAAAAAAAAAAAAAAGATAGATTGGACATTTACCACTTTACCATAAGCATAAAAATCCCAGTCATTTCCACAGATCTGGCATGGCAACCCCTTTAAATCAACAAAAAGTAGCGGTAGCTTAATATTAGTGACACACGAAACATCAGCTGCTGTCCTCTTTATCACATGCCTTGTATATGAAGTGCAGATTACGGGCAATCATATTTCATTAAAATATTTAATTATTTTTATTTATTTATTTATTTATTTATTTAAGCAGTAACCATTCTGCTCAAAAGGAGTGGGAAGAAGCAAAAGAGCCTATAAGCACCCACCCCCAAAATTAATACAATAAAAATTCTCATTTCACAATAGTACATGGAACATAGTGCAAAAGCAACGACAACACAAGGAAACAATAAACAAACAAAAAAAAAACAATACAAAACAAATAATGGATTATATACACTTACAATATCTTATGTTAGAAATACCCCTAGTGACAAATCATTTCTTCTTCTCTATACTTAAAAAATAAAATTGGTTATATTTGAAGAGGTTGATATTTGGACATTGTTTCATCTCCATCTCCAAATTATTCCACAATTGTACCCCATTAACTTTAGGGCTAAAACTTTTCAAAGTTGTACTATGTTTCTGCTTCCTAAAGTTTAGTTCTACACGTAATTCATAACAACCACTAAGTTCATGGAACCTTCTTTGTATTTGACTTTGTAACAATTTGTGTCTTGCTTTATATAGCATCTGTATTGATTGGAACTCAACAATGTCATAAAATTTAATGATCTTAGATTTTAAAAATAATTAGTGTGATCCAAAAACCCAACTTTATGAATTAATCGGATAACTCTTTTTTTTTTTTTTTTTTTTTGCAGCTTTACTATAGGTTTTAATGTGCTTTTATAAGTATTTTATAAGTAAGATATTTATAAACTCCATATAATAATTCCAAGGAATTTAATTTCATGCACCCGCTCTATAACAACACCCTCTATCTGAATTGCGGACAGAAAAATGGAAAAAGGTACCGAATTCTTAAATGGACATTTTTATTTTAAACCTCTTCAACATGGTGGAGTTGATATAACTAAAGCTATTTGTAACCACTGCAAAGCTGAATTAAATTATCATCTATTTATTTAATAAAACATTGTTTTATTTATACGTTAATGTTATATTTAATTACATTAAGTTAAGATTTACAAGAAATGTTAACTGATACTAACCTTTAACTAAAAAAAAAAAAAAGCACTTTATTGGTTTAAAGTTTTGACAAACCAAATGTTATTGCACCTTTGTTCATACAGCAGTACTTTGAAAGAATACAATTATGCAATATACTACTTTTGATTTCATTATTGAATTTTGTGCATGCTACGATTATTCGCGATTCGCGATCACTAAATATAAAGTATTAATGTAAATACATTTAAAAAAAAATAATAATAATAAAAACATCCAGAATGTGTTGATAATGACCGTTAAAATGCGTCATCACCCTGTTGAAAAGGGTCATTTTTTCACGGGGACACAACACCTTGCATGTTGGCTTCTGCTAGTGTTAATGTCATAACCTGTATATACTTAACATAGCAGCAGCCACCGCCAAGGGAAGTTACTTGTTTTAAACCTAGGAAGTCTGCCAACCACTTAAGGACAAATTCAAGAGTCACTCAATAGTAAACCATTAATTTGTGTCCGATTTACCTCAGCTACTTTCAAAATTTCACAAGCTGCTGGCTGGTGCCAATTCCCATCTTTGCCTAGCTTTGACGACATGTGCTTCAGTTTATTTCACCTCTAGTATCTTTGCTCGTTGATGCCCGGAACATGTCTGTTAATTGGAGCATTTTACTGCTTCCTCAATTTTGCCACCTTCAGATTTCTTTTTTGCTTTTTCCATTTAACTCACACAGATGTTAGACTTCCAAAATGTGACAAGGGGTGGGGCTATGACATTTGGGGTGGGGCCGCACACTGATCCCCCCTGTATTTTTGACATGGTTGGACCTGCCGAATGGGTTGAGCACACTTATATACTGTAAACAGAGACAGTATATAAATATAATACTTGACCACAGTTTGACCAGCGGGAAGCTGTCGCACATCAAGCAGCCAGATGGTGTTGATAATATAACTCACAATGTAGAACTTATCAAACCGGCCCTCGCGGCCTCAAAACACTACCAGCCCATGAGGAAAAGTCTTTACTCCCTTTTGGGCTAATACTAATACCCTTTTGGGCTAATACTATAAAAAAAATGGGCTAATACTTTTCCTAAATGTCCAGGTCGCATGGAGAAGAACTTGCACAAAAGCACTGATGCCAGAAAGCAGTTGTGAGAAAACAGCTGTGAGAAAACAGCTCCCCTGGCCAGTCCCGCTCCCCTGGCCAGTCCATTGACCGCTGCCCTGGCCGGTCCCTTGACCCCTCCCCTGGCCACAGCCGCTCCCCTGACCGCTCCCCTGGCCACGGCCGCTCCCCTGTCCAGTCCCCAGGCCACGGCCGCTCCCCTGTCCAGGCCGCTGGCCTGACCAGTCCCCAGGCCACTGGCCTGTCCAGTCCCCTGACCAGTCCCCAGGCCGCTGGCCTGTCCGCTCCCCTGACCAAGGCCAGTCCCCTGGCCAGTCCCTTGACCGCTGCCCTGGCCGGTCCCTTGACCCCTCCCCTGGCCACAGCCGCTCCCCTGACCGCTCCCCTGTCCACGGCCGCTCCCCTGTCCAGGCCGCTGGCCTGTCCTGTCCCCTGACCAGTCCCCAGGCCGCTGGCCTGTCCGCTCCCCTGACCAAGGCCAGTCCCCTGGCCAGTCCCTTGACTGCTGCCCTGGCCGGTCCCTTGACCCCTCCCCTGGCCACAGCCGCTCCCCTGGCCACGGCCGCTCCCCTGTCCAGGCTGCTGGCCTGTCCAGTCCCCTGACCAGTCCCCAGGCCGCTGGCCTCTCCAGTCCTCTGACCAGTCCCCAGGCCTGTCCGCTCCCCTGACCAAGGCCAGTCCCCTGACCAGTCCCTTGACCGCTCCCCTGGCCAAAACTACTCCCCTGACCAAGGCCCCTCCCTTGACCGCTGCCCTGTCCACTCCCCTGACCAAGGCCACTCCCCTGTCCAGTCCCTTGCCCAATCCCCTGTCCAAAGCCAATTCCCTGGCCAATCCCTTGCCCAATCCCCTGTCCAAAGCCAATTCCCTGTCCAAAGTCAATTCCCTGGCCAATCCCTTGCCCACTCCCATGACCAAAACCACTTCCCTGGCCAAAACCACTCCCCTGGCCGCTCCCCTGACCAGTCCCTTGACCGCTGTCATGTCCGCTACCCCTGACAAAGGCCGCTCCCCTGGCCAATCCCTTGCCCGCTCCCCTGGCCAAAACCAATTCCGTGGCCAATCCCTTGCCCGCTCCCCTGGCCACAACAAATTCCTTGGCCAATCCCTTGGGCAATCCCTTGCCCACTCCCCTGGTCAAAACCAATCCCCTGACCAGTCCCTTGGCCGCTGCCCTGTCCGCTCCCCTGACCAGTCCCTTGGCCGCTGCCCTGTCCGCTGCCCTGACCAGTCTCTTGGCCGCTGCCCTGACCAGTCCCCTGGCCACTGCCCTGGCCGCTCCCCTGACCAGTCCCTTGGCCGCTCCCCTGACCTGTCCCTTGGCCGCTCCCCTGGCCGCTCCCCTGACCAGTCCCTTGACCGCTGTCATGTCCGCTACCCCTGACAAAGGCCGCTCCCCTGGCCAATCCCTTGCCCGCTCCCCTGGCCAAAACCAATTCCGTGGCCAATCCCTTGCCCGCTCCCCTGGCCACAACAAATTCCTTGGCCAATCCCTTGGGCAATCCCTTGCCCACTCCCCTGGTCAAAACCAATCCCCTGACCAGTCCCTTGGCCGCTGCCCTGTCCGCTCCCCTGACCAGTCCCTTGGCCGCTGCCCTGTCCGCTGCCCTGACCAGTCTCTTGGCCGCTGCCCTGACCAGTCCCCTGGCCACTGCCCTGGCCGCTCCCCTGACCAGTCCCTTGGCCGCTCCCCTGACCTGTCCCTTGGCCGCTCCCCTGACCGCTCCACTGACCAGTCCCTTGACCGCTCCCCTTGCCAAAGCCAATTCCCTGGCCAATCCCTTGCCCACTCCCCGGACCAAAACCACTTCCCTGGCCAAAACCACTCCCCTTTTCACTCCCCTGACTGCTCCCCTGGCTAAAGCCAATAACCTGGCCAATCCCTTGACCAATCCCCTGGCCAAAGCCAATCCCCTGTCCGCTCCACTGACCAGTCCCTTGGCCGCTGCCCTGTCCGCTCTCCTGACCAGTCCCTTGGCCACTCCCCTGTCTGCTTCCCTGGCCACTCCCTTGTCCACTCCCCTGGCCAGTCCCTTGACCACTCCCCTGGCCAGTCCCTTGACCACTGCCCTGTCCGCTCCCCTGGCCAAAACCAATTCCCTGACCGCTCCCTTGACTACTCCCCTGGTCAAAGCCAATTCCCTGGCCAAAACCAATTCCCTGACCAAAACCAATTCCCTGACCGCTCCCTTGACCACTCCCCTGGCCAAAACCAATTCCCTGACCAGTCCATTGACCACTTCCCTGACCAAAACCAATTCCATGGCCAAAACCATTCACTCGGCCAAATCCTTGACCACTTGGTTCACTGCATGCATGGCCACTGGTGGGCCATCATGGACACAGCTTCCAGCAAATGGTGGAATCATCTCTGGTATGGGACATTGACCTGGCTTCACTGCATGGACACAGATAGTCAGCTTTAGTTTGTGCTTCTAGACAGAACCCCACTTCAATATACAGCACAAAACACTCAAAGTATAAATATCTGAAAAAACATGAACAGAAGTGTGAGGAAGTTATCTACAGAGAGAATTATAATCAAAGTATTTTGTCAAGTCATTGTGTTTAAAACCCATACTCAAGGAAGAATTCATACCTACTTAAAAACGAGAACAAAAAAGGCAAACATTAACAATGGACCAATACAAAATTTAACACATACCTGTATATGGAGTTATACAGTATCTTCCACATTCACTGCTGCAGCACTTCTCATTGTTGGGACAGTTAGAGTCACTCTTACAGGAACTGGTACACCATTTTCTTGCAGATGATTGGTGTGGACACCGTCCTGGCTTTGCTGCTATACAGACACACGACAGAAAACACCAAAATGTTGAACACTTCCAATTTTTCTGCTTAACTTGCATTGAATTCAATGGGTTACCCTAGAGTCTACCAAGTGAAACTCAAACAGGCGGAATGCAAACAAGCCCATAGTCAAATTAACAGCATTTGTGTCCTCTAGAGTGGTCTATCAGAAGAACATCCTCAACAGGACTGCACAACAGTCAGCGTGGCATTACAGGAACCATCCACTAGAGCAGGGGTTCTCAAACTTATCCATGAAGTACCCCCAGCACTGCAAACTTGCGTCTCCCTTTATCAGATACACCCACTTCAGGTCTTGCTGGCTCCACTTATTCCTAGTGATGGCAAAGTCGAGGCCTCGTGAACCAATGAAACAGTTGAACCAAATGTGCCATATTGTTTCGAGGCTTCGAATCAATCCGACACCCGTCTCAACGGTGACACCTAGTGGTCACTTGCAGGTGTTGATCTGAAACAACCTTGACGAGCCATTAAAAAAATGTGTTGTTTTTTTATTATTATAATGTTCTAATATGTGAAGCTTGTAACCTATAGGCTCCTCACTGTGCATAATGTTATTTTGGTCATGAAAAATGAATATTAATAAAAGAAATCAAGCCACAATGTCTCACTTTTTTAGAGATTTTTATTCAAAAATATTAATTTATCTGCTGTGGAAGGACTTAGCCTACTTCTTTTTTTACAGATAATTTCTCCAGCCTTTGAAAAAATCCTCTCACAAGGGACACTTGTTGCTGGCATACAAAGATATTTTTTTGCAAGGACATACAAATGAGGAAAGATTACTGCTCTCTCTTTCCAGTAAGTTAGTGGATCATGAGTTCTGGGCAAATACGCATCGTTGATGTATTTTTTCACTTCCACTGTGGCATCAGCTGTAGCATTGTGTATCATCTTGGTTTGATGGATGCGAGTATCAAAAAGTTCCCATAAACTGTCCTGTGTTTCTACTGGTGTTGATGTTGATGGTGATGATGATGATGATGGGTGTGATGTTGACATTTCTGGGTCTGAATAAAAATGAAAACAGCAATTAGTAACAAATCCTAAACTGACGGCATATATGAAGGATATATTATATTACATGATTCAGATTACATAACATAACACAGACTGAAACTGCTCACCAGGATTTGTGTTTGAACGCATCAGTGAAGCACACTCCAGTGTGATATGCTTTTCAGCTTCCTGGGCTTTGGCAGCATTTCCAAATGCCACATTTTTGAACCTTGGGTCCAGCAGTGTAGCCAGTGCCAAGGCTCTAAAACTCTCATAACCTCCACATCTGGAGTGCAGACCTTCTTGCAGATGTGAGCCTATGAGCCAAAACAGGAGAAACACATATTTATAATAATGACAATAATATGACAGTTATGGCCAATCACATGGGTAGTATGGTCATTGTGGCCTACCTAATTGAACAGTTGATTCCTGCGTTGCATTTCCTTTTTTCTGTGCAAGCTTGTGCTGCAACATCCTGTACAGTGGTATAAGCTTTGAAGCAGACACTCTCTTTTCCTCTGACATCTCTGTTGTTGCGAGTTTGAATGGTTGCAGTATTGACAATGATTGTTCAATAATGTCAGAATCAATACTTGTCAGGGGAGCAGTATCATTGTTTAAGTTGGAAAGTGCAGCAGCCACTGGTTCACGTTGGTCATACAAGCGCTGTAGCATGTCAAATGTGCTGTTCCATCTCGTGTCAACCTCCTGTATCAGTTTCAGAGTTGGTCTTCCCATCAAGCTCTGCATCTCCACAAGCTTGTCCTTTGCTTTGCAGCTGGATCTGAACAACCCCACTATCTTTCTGGCCTTCTGGCATATTTCATTGATGACTGGGGTTTGATCTAGTGCCTTTTTCACAATCAAATTTAAAGTATGAGCAAAACATGGGACATGGCGAAGGTGGAGTAGCTGGGCACTTAGGATCATGTTAGATGCATTGTCAGTCACCATGCACTGAACTTTGGAGGTTATTCCCCACTCAGCCATTAGCAAGGCTTTAGCCTCCATGAGATGCTGGGCTGTGTGGGTTTGGTAAAACCTCCTTACACCCAGTACAACAGTTGCCATTTTTGCCTCTGGTGTTATGTAATGGCAAGTCACACCAAGATATCCATCCATATTAATGGAGGACCACATGTCAGCTGTAAGGCTAACAAATTCGGCCTTTTGTAGGTCCTCCATTGTCTTCTCCTTGGCTTTGTTGTACTTTTCGCTGACCATTATTTTAAGCACCTTCCGGGATGGGAGGACATAGCTTGGATCAAGCTTGTTCACAAATGCCCTGAATCCCTCATCGTCCACGATGGTGAAGGGCTGCAGATCCTTCACCACCATGTTTATAAGAGCCTCATCCAATTCCCTCTGTCTGACTTTTAAAAGAGAAGACAAAACATACTTTCAGACAAATACATTGGAAAAATACAGCTTCAATTAGTGCACATCTATTAAAAGTATAGCCTACTGGTTCATTATTTGGAAACCTATCTATCTATAATATATGTATTTATATATGTATCTATAATCTATCTATATATGTATCTATCTATATATGTATTTATATATGTATCTGTAATCTATCTATATATGTATCTATCTATTAATCTAGCTGTCTATATATATTTATATCTATGTATCTATTAATGTGTCACTATATGTATACTCTGTCTGTCTCTAGCCTCTCAGTCAATGTGTTGTGTAAATTTAAATGTAAGTCTAAATTGCCTATAATTAATCAAATCGCATGTCACTATATCACCAAAAATCCGCTATCTCAAAGTCAAACTCCTCTCACAAAAACCCACGAGGTCAAAATGCGTTTATTTCACTTTTATACAGATGTGCGATTGTGTGGTCTGTTCCCAACCGTTCCAATCAAACGCTGATTCGGCGGACCACACCTGATGAAACAATTAGTGAAACACTTCGAGGCTTCGTTTGGTCATAGTCACGTGACATGGGTGTTTCGAATCACGCTTCGGATCAGTGTTTCGACACATCTGCGCTTCGGGATCTCGCAAAGCTTCGGAACGACTGTTTCGCTTCAGCCATCCTTAGGTATGCACCTACAATTAAAGTTAACGTAGTCAACTCCAGACAGCTGCTGCTAATGTATGTATGCTAATGTTAAATCTTCAGCTTAGTTTGTCAACCAGGGGCCCGTTCTTCATACGCCGCTTATTAAATCCGAGATCAAATGACACATCCAAGATGATATCATCGTGCTAATCATGATCCGGCTAATTGGGTTCTTCGAACACACCTGTTGTGTATGATTAGTATCGCTGGATTGAGTTATCTGAGATAATTGCGCGTTCATGTGTTGGCTTAAAAGGGGATATGTATCAATACTCGAAACCATGATCAGCAGTGCAGCGATTGGCTGGTGGCAAGACGGCAATGTAATGACGTCATATAATTTAAAATGACACCGGACGAAAAACTTGACAAATTTCTGGACTTTTATAAGGAAACAGCCAAGCAAACAAAACTACATAAATGTTATAATAGATACATGAAACAGATGCATGTTTTTATTTTATTAGAACTTTTTTCATGAATCCCAATTATTTATATTCGCAATTTATAATAGTCTTTACATTTTTATTTCAATGTAGAAATGATCTATTCATTTCATTTTATATTTGGACAGATTTGTTACGTGACAGCATTAATGAAAGTTTCTTAAGGGTCAATATCATGTTATCTGCATCTCCTGCGCTCCATCAAGCCACTCTTATAATAGCAGTCATCACTCGAAATAATGCACGACTCTATTATCTGTATAGCATGTGTGTAAGACTCTAATACAATTATGAAGTAATAATTTTATGACAAATAAATATTTCAGTGAGTAAAACTGGCTGTGTCTATAGTAGGCTGTTATGGACTACACAGCATTTTTATATTATTTTTAAATGATTATTATTTTAAATTATTGTCCCTGGATCAGTACGATACTCTTGTAATAAAGTAGCGGTGGTAGCAGACATGTTTTGAGTATCAGTTCTGGTTGAAAAGAAGCGATCTAATCCTGTTTACATGAAATAAGCCTTCTCCCGAGCAGGTTTAAGCTTACGGACCTGTTGCTATGACAGCAGCTCCGGGATGAGCTTCGAAGAACCAAATGATCCAAGATCACTCCAAATCGTCAACATTCAAATCCAGCTAACTGAGTTAGCGACGTACGAAGAACGGGCCCCAGGCTGCTTGTTGCTGTAAGTAAATTATGGGCAAGGCCTAACGTCAGGTTGCCAACATTAACCAGTTTCAGAAACAAACAGTGCTGTGCTTAAAAGCTATAGTCAATGCTCAATAAATTCATGATGTTATCAAAGCCAATGAATAGGGTTGCAAAATTCTGGGAATTTTCAAAGTTGGAAAATTTCCATGGGAGTTAACAGGAATATAAGGGAATTAATGGGAATTTACAAAACTGAAAGGATATTCCTTTATAGTTGACTTTTTTTTTTTCATTATGGCAGGCTTAGCTTATTTGCTTGGTTTCTGAGGGTACAGTTGTCTCGTGTTCTCCTGTTCAAAAATAAATGTTTTTAATTTAAAACTTGCATCAGTATCATGGATCAAAATGTTAGTACACAAACGAACCCGATGTAGCCTAAGGTTTAAAGGTATTTGAGCACAAGTAGGCCAAATGCATCAATTCAGGTGGTGAATGAAAGAACCAGTCATTACTATAATCTGATTTGATTATAGATTTAAACACTATTTATACTTGTTTATATTCAAATAATTAAAAAAAAAATTTCATTCAAAATTGAATTTTCATTTTGCTAACCTGCATCGTACAATGGCATGTGTAGGGGGCCCACTGACATTGAGAGTATACAGGGCCCAGAATTTGGTGCTACACCCCTGTAGACATCTATGGATCAGTGTATATCGAATCGAGGCTTGATCCAACACGCCACAAGCTCCGATGTCTCGCTTCAAATGTCACAACATCATCAATAAAATAAAGTATGCATTACTTTTCATATATTTGTTTACCTACTTATTTAAACCAATTATTCATTCAGATCAGATGTGAAACCAGTGGCTTTTGCAAAAAAAATTAAAATAAAAAATACACCAGATGGCTATATTTGTTGTCTTATTTACTAGCAGCCATTATATTATACTAAATTATTCATATCGGAATTTTTATTATATTAAATTCAGTTTTTCGCCTTTTTGAAATAAATGTGTTATTTTAGCTTGCACCTGCCATCTCACTCGATGTGGCGCGCCTTCACCTCCAGCAGATGGCAGTGTGGAGCCTCGCGCTGCTCTCTCCCGCAGCAGAGGAAGAGAAGAGAGGAGCGCTGCGAGAAAGTCAAGAGAGACTCCGCGCTCATCATCCGCTGCCGAGGGATCTGTCCCGCCACCGATTCCCGGTCCGTAGACCGTCGTGTCGATCCGTACCACAGGGCCGCGGCGCGGAGATCAGCGCATTATGGGGAACGCAGCTACCGCCAAGAAAGGCAATGAACTGGAGAGCGGTAAGAGCGTCATCCGCCTGATATCACAAGATGGATTACTTTATAAAGTCCTTGTCTTCTTATAATGTCGGTAGCGTTGTTTTTTTTAAAACTTTGTAGCAGAGGCTAATGCTAGTTAGCTGGTCAGTGAGTACAAATGTTAAAGAATCGCGTGTTTATAGGATCATATGTCACATCGTGTTTATTCTGCATTCTCCACAGCCAACAAAAATGCTTTCGTATTTTTTCTTTCTCGTGTTTTAAGTTAACGTTGTTTGTTTTTCATCTAGGCGCCACAAAATGAGTCAAACTAACGTTAGCTTGATCAAAGAATTACGGCTGTACGTTACTAGCGTTCATTATGTAACGATAAAACGCTAATATAAGCTGAAACTTAGAAACACAGGAAAGGCTCTGTTTTCTTGACTTCTGCTTCGAGTATGTGCTCGAGCCGAGCGGCTAATGATAATCTGTTTGCTAGGCTAGAGGCCCTAGCTGCTGCTAGCCTGTATCAGGAGAAACACTCACACAAACGCTGTTTCTTATCGTCCACATACGCTTCTACATCTCCAGCTGCCTTTAGATAATGCACATAAACCTGAGCAGTTCATCTAGTTCTGTTGAACTGGAGAACCAAGGCTGGAGACTGAATAAATACGATTAGCATTGGCTTCCAGGTCTGGCCTGTTAGCAGCAGTCTCTAGTAAACAACACAAAGTCATTAAGTTAATTAAACTGCTGTAGGATCAGCGCTGGATTCTTGCTTTTTTACCCGTCTTTAATAAAATGTCAACGTGTTAGTCTAAATGATGTTTTGCTGTTATTTTAAAATAGCGCAAAACTATTAACTAAGAGTTTTCCCATTAATCAACTCCTAATTTGCTGGTTATTAATAGTTCTATTGATTCTTGTTAGTTTAGGTATTTGGGGTGTAGAATATGGTCATGCAAAAGAAGGCAATGATATGTGCTTTATAAATATTAATAAACAGTATGCATCCTAATAAGCAAGTAGTTAATAATGAATAGTGTTCCATATAATATAGGACTAGTTGTCTAAAACTAATAAGACACTGTAGAAAGGTGATATTGCATGTAATAGGCATCTGTCAATCTACGCTCACAGTCTGAATAGTCTCAAACAGGTTGATGCTCATGGAAAAGATACAATTGTGTGATGTAATTATTCACTCACCTTTATGCTTTTCTGTAAAAGAAGCATGTTATTTCTGCAGGTGTGCTGCATGGTTTGATGGATGTAATAAAGTATTCTATACATACAACATCACTAACCTAAATATTAACTATACAGTTAAGTCGGTTGCATGAATTAAAAAAAATGCTTTATTGAACATTGTTTGTTTCTATAGAATTGCAAAATAGTTTAACTGTTATTATATGCTGTTACACGGGTTGATTTGAAAGCACTAAACCTTTGTAGGAGCAGTTCACACACACACATATACACGTATATCTTTAAATTCAAACCCTGTCTTTGCTGAAAAAAGCTTAATTGTTTAACTGGTTTCTGATGGTCTGTCATTTTGTCCAGGCTGGTATTTTTTATTTATTTTTTTAATTTTATTAACAGTATATCACCGTATACTTTTTGCCCCGAAACAATATATTGCACACATACTGGGGCCTTTATCCAGCTGATCTCTAAGCCTGAGCTGCTGATAAGAGCCCAGAAACAAGCTTAGTCTGGTTTGAGACTTTTTTTTTTTTTTTCTCTTTCTCAAGAGTGTGTTTTTGTTTTCATGTGTGATTGTGAACATAAAGCGCAAAAACATAAAGATTGCCTTCTTTAAATCATATATTATGTCCAAACCGGCATAAGGATAATATCCTCAAGAAACGTGAAAATAATAAAAAGGTCATGGGATTTTTAAAAAGCTGGACAGTGGAGTGGGGGAAAAGTGTTTTTAATTTATATTCAGCTTAAAACTATGAAGAGCTCTTAGCACTTTGCTTTCGTCATTGCTGTGATCAGCTTGTCATCTACAGTACAGAGGATAAGAGTAATTAGTAGATTTGAAAGGCCTGATGCTATCAGCTGCAATCGACACTGTTAGTTTACCCAGGATGCACTGCTCTGTGTGACGGACCTCCATATACATTTGAAGTGCTGAAATAACCAGCATGCTTTATCTCAAGGACAAAAATGCAGTGCATTGTAAATATTTAGGTAATTTTAATGTCATGTAAAAGTCTTTTTAAAGTCAGTTCACTGGTGGAGCAGGTTCAAACTTGTTTTATTTTGCGATGGTTAGAGTCTGATTGGTTGACCAGCTGTCAGTCTGTGTAGTGATATTAGGGATATTTTCACTGTCTCTTTCTTTCTGCAGGTTATATCGGTACTAGTGGTCGGCCGATATATCGGTATATTTGGTCTTTTTCAAATATCGGCCGATAC
This sequence comes from Carassius carassius, assembly GCF_963082965.1. NCBI lineage: Eukaryota > Metazoa > Chordata > Actinopteri > Cypriniformes > Cyprinidae > Carassius > Carassius carassius. The sequence goes on from NC_081774.1 coordinate 31,315,893, forward strand.
GTTTTTCTGCTTGGCTGCTGTTTGAGGCGGGACTTTTATTTTGAAGGTTGTCTAATAATCAGACAGAATGGTTAAACAAAGGAATTAATGTATACAGAAAGTATTATAACGATTGCTTTTATATTGTTAGTAAAGGAAAGGCGAACAATGCTTTCTCGTTGGCCGTCAGCATTAAACAAATCTGCATTTATATCGTTTAAACAAATCTTTAAATGACTAATGAACATTTAATTTCACAAGCCTTGCAAACTCAGTTGAATCCAGCTGTGAGATCTTGTGAAGTGTGTATCCAGCAAGATCACGTGTTCTCTGTGTGATGGTCAGTCCGTGTGAATTTAATACTTTCAATAAACTTTAAACTCATGTTTTATGCTGAGCTTTATGCATTTGTCCACTTTCATATTCATGTCATTTTCTCTGTGTGCTGTGTGTAAAATGAGGGTTACCTTGGCTTTATTAGAAAAATATGATTCCCAATGCACACAAACTTCCCAGAATTCAGAGTGCCCTGTTGGTTAGTGTTTACTTACTTTTTAATAGTATTTTTATTATATTTATTTATGAAAAATACTTTGTCATCTAAAGTATGTTTTTTACACTTTTTTTTAATCCATTGTCAAATGATTTCAAATGTCTTAAATATTAATAAATTTATGCTTTCCAAGATATCGGCGTCGGCTGTTAATAACACCATATCGGTCGACCACTAATCATTCCAGTAGGACTGTGTTTATTAGAGAGTCATTGAATCAATTTCTCAACCATTTTGTGCAAACACACTTATTAATTTAGGGAAAGAAACGCCACCTGTGTGTTACTCTGAGGTGCACAGTGTTTCTTTTGTGGCTTTGTTTGCACTTTAAAAAGTTTTTTGAGAGAATGTATGTCTAATGCAAGTTTTTTTGTCTTGCTAAACTGCTAGATTTCTCATTTGTTTTAAGAGCAAGTTAAAAAAGAAAATACGAAAGAGTGAACTAAAAAAAAAAATTAGAAATTCTCAGGTAAATTTTCAAGTTGTATATCTGTATGTTGTAGAACTCCTTATGAATAGATAAATGATGCACTTTGTTCATTGCATTCATTGCAGTTCAGTTTGCTGTTAAATTCCCAGTTACCTGGGTTTATCCTTCACAACACAGATAGGTGGTAAGACAATCTTGGAACAGCCCTAATCTTGTCTCAAAAAGTCAATTTCTTTCTATAATACAGCATAAAACAAAAACCTCTCTGTAAATCTTAATCGTAACTGATCTAGTCTTTGTCTATGTCCATGATGCGCCTGAGCAGTTGTACTGTACACACAGTGGGTTCCAGGCCGTCTCATACTTGTGAAGCGAGAACATGCCTTAAAAGGCTGTGAGCGAATCCTCCTGCAGACGTCTGCTGTTGGAGAAACCTTCAGACCAGCTCCAGAGACACTAACTGGCTGTTAGTAATGAAGCACACTGCAGCAGGCCCCAAAACCATTTTTGTGCACACAGTTTTTAATGTTATAAGCTATGATGAACGTCCTCGGTCTTATTCAGCATAAATGATTAACGTTTTGAGTCTCTATCAGCGTTTGCTTTGTCTAGTTTTTTTTAGTCCTGTACTTGTGTCACATCTTATCCATGTCTTGCACCGTCTAACTGATGTGATTGTTTGACGGAAGTCTTTCTTTTATCCCTCTCTTTCTCTCTCTGCTTCATCATCCCATCCATGTGGGTCAATGTTCCTGAAAATCCTTGCTGATCTGTAGAGACTTTTGGTATGATCACAATTACATAAAGTTACCGCAGTGGCTAGAAAACATTCTGCAAGTATTTAATCATTGGCTTTTCTCTTCCTTGTTTTCCCGTCACTGCGGTCAACTGAAGTCTGCTGTGTTTTTTGTTTCATGTGGGATTGTGTTAATTTCTACTTTGGATGTTATGATCCTGTGTTCATAAATAAATTGCATGCATGCTTCACAGAAACTTTATTTTGATCACCTCTGATGTCCGTCGCAACCCTTGCCTGATTTTGATGTCTAGAAAGTGCTAAAGTAGAAAAATATTCCCTCGTTTACTTGTAGACTTCAATATGAAGTATCTTTTGATTTTGATTAGTTGACTGAGTCATTTTTCAGCTGTAATTTTGTAATTCAGATTGTTGTATTTCTTCCCGGCAGTGAAAGAGTTTCTAGCCAAAGCCAAAGAAGATTTCTTGAGAAAATGGGAATCACCACCACAGGTGTGTTGCTTGTTTTATTTTTTCTTTCTTTCTTCCTCATTATGAGTGATAACTAAAGCAATGTGATGGCATTCATTTTCAATAACTGCTGACCTCTGGGTCACTTCCTGTCAGATGCTGTATTGAGTCTCGGCTTTCAAATTCAGTCCATTTCATCACAAAAGTCAAACCGTACATCTCTTTAATATAGCCATATCATTCAGCAATTGGAATAGAAATAGAATTCAGTCATTTGATGGCAAACTGTGTTATTTTCAACTTTTAATTTTTATGCTTTTATGGAGTGTTAATCCGTTGTATCTAAAAGATAATTCAATGTGGACATCTATTGTATATTATAGTGCTGTGAAACGATTAATCGTGATAAAACACATCCAAAATAAAAATTTGGAGGGGGTTTTGGGTGTTTATATATATATATATATATATATATATATATATATATATATATATATATATATATAAAATACAAATACACGCATTTACAAATACATGCACGAAAAGTATTAAAATATATTTAAAATATTAAAAATGTTAATATATAAATGTATATACATGTAAATGTTTTCAAAATATATACTGTATGTGTGTGTATTTATGCATAATAAATAAACACAGTACACATACATATATTATGTAAACAAACTTATTTTGGATGCGATAAATTCTTCGACGTGTGTGTGTGTGTGTGTGTGTGTGTGTGTGTGTGTATGTATATATATATATATATATATATATATACATACAGTGCAGACCAAAAGTTTGGAAACATTATTATTTTTAATGTTTTTAAAAGAAGTTTCTTCTGCTCATCAAGCCTGCATTTATTTGATCAAAAATACAGAAAAAAAATGTAATATTGTGATATATTATTACAATTTAAAATAATTGTTTTTAAATGTATTATACTTTAAATTATAATGTATTTCTGTGATACACTACTGGTCAGTAATTTGGGGTCAGTAATCTTTTATTTCTTTTTTTTTTTTTAATAAAATCAATACTTTTATTCAGCAAGGATGTGTTAAATTGATAAAAAGTGATAGTAAAGAAAATATATTATTAGAATATATATTTTTATTTTATTTTGAATAAATGCAGTTCTTTTTAACCTTTTATTGATCAAATATATGAGACAGCAGAACTGTTTCCAACACTCATAATAAATCAGAATATTAGAATGATTTCTAAATGATCATGTGATAGAATGATTGCATTTACTGCTATGACCGTGTACTAACTTTACTAAAATTAAGACATTGCAATTGCATAAATGAATATTAGTTTCAAAGATAATTACAATTACATAAATTATAAAAAAAAAAACATAAAAATACATAATTAGAAATTATGCAAATATGTATTAAGCACATTGCAACAATGCACAGTATAAAATAAAATTCAAACTAAAAATTTATCCCACTCATGTAAATAATAATGTACAGGCCTACTGGCCTGCAGAAAGGTTTTAAAATGAACTGGTCTCTCATAAAAACAAAGTTCATTTAGGTGAAGTGCATTTGAAATTGTTCTCTGTAGGACTAGAAAGTGAATTACTTCTCCAGTATAGGCAAGAGGGTTATCACTTCTGGGGATGGGGACTTCAGACAGATAACCATCTAGCTGTTGAGCAGTTGAGCTTGTCATCTGCATGACATTTGAGAAATATTTGAGAGAGTGTATTTAAATAGGGCCAGGGCATAAATAAACATTTTTATCAAATTAAAGCAGAAATCTAGCAGAAATATGGCTACAATCTGATATTATGTATGTATATGTGTGTGTGTGTATGTATATATATATATATATATATATATATATATATATATATATATATATATATATATATATATATAGTAGCCTAAGAACAAAATAGCCAACGTATTATTATTATTTGAGGCACTTTCTTGCAGAATCCCACTGATCATATCAGACACTGAGGGTGCATGTCCCTCATCTGGTGCAGACACGAGTCGTTTTTTCTGCGCTCTGATCTCAGTCTCCTGCGCTTGGCGCTTCTCCGTCTCCACGCAGGTTCTCTGCATCCAGCGCGGCCTGGATCATTTCTCGTGTGCGCTGCCTTATTTCCGCATCCAAGTAATGGTCTTTATAACACGGATCAAGCACATTCGCGATGAAGTGCAGAGGATCCGAAAAGATCTCAGTGAGACGTGTGCTAACAGACTCTATAAGACTGTACTTTTCCTTGTTTTCACTTCATGGTCTGTCTTAATCTCTTTGTTAGGAGACGCTTTAGTGCTGTGAATGAAGGAATAAGAAGAGAGAGAATGTTCTCACTGGTGTGAAGTGAATGTCGCAGGGAGCTCATGGTCTGCGCTATGCAGGTGCACGTGCAGGTCGCTGTTTCTGTTTGCGTCATCACAACATTTCGGCCGTGTTGTTTCGGTGATAAAAGTCTATCGGCCGAAAACCGAAAATACACTTTTATTCGGTGGCCGAAAATTCGGTGCATCCCTATTAAAAATAGTAATGTTTCCAAACTATTGGTCTGTACTGTGTGTATGTATGTATGTGTATATACATATTTATATACATACACACACACACACACACAGGCTAAAATTATTTTGGTAATTTCCAGAGGCGGACAGAGTACACAGCTTCATTACTTGAGTAAAAGTACAGATACCCCTTGCTAAATTTTTTTTTTAAAAATCAAGTCATTTTCATCTTTTTACCATGTTGCTTTATTTAACATTTCTCACTTGCCCACAAGGCAATAGCACAATGGGAAACGCTATGGCAAGTTTTAATGGACTTTTTGAAACCACATTTGAACCTGACTGTGTTAAACACACCACATACTCAAGAACATCAAAGCAAATGCTCAGCTTACATTAATGTGTAATATCAGAAAAGAAAATTCAGCTAACAATTGTGTGTACATGTGAGTTTCTGTTTTTTTTTCATCAATCAAATTAATAAACCTAAATCAGCAAAGAAGGCAATATAGCAATGTTCTGACACCCCTCTGAACCTGACCGTGTTATACACGCAGCATAGAAGAGAAAATAATAATGATTAAATAAAATCAGCTAATCAGCTGTGTTTAGGTCAGTGTAAAAGAAGTAAAAATAAAATTCAGCTCATTTGAGTGACTGTATTAAGCACCTTCCTCTCACACTGACATACAGACAAAGACAGGGGAAATACTTTCAGCTGAATAACGCTATTCTCACACACAATCTATGTGACAACTCTGTGTGTTTGTGTACTGTACTTAAGTGGGCGTTTATCACCAAGTGGGTTTTTTCAAACTGCTGGGTTTTTCTAAATCATGCAATCTAAATGATCCCCCTTACCCAACCCCACCCCTAAACATAATGTCACTATGATGTCAACCAATCAGGTATCATGCTGTAAAAACACCCTGATCTGGTAACTCCCATTACTTTCCTGCAGAGACCTATACTTGCTTAAATTCAATCAAATGTCATGAAGTCTTTGGCGGAAAGCTGAAGGTGATTGCTGATAGGCTGTCCCAATCAGTGGCGCCTGCACAATCCAATCACGTTTGAGAGGGAAACAACAAATTGAGGGTTTCCGTCTGAGATTTTTATTTTTTCCGTCCACGTGGAGACGCGTTTCTGTGAATACCACATTTTTTTATCGGATAGGCGTTTTGTCCACACGGATTTGGCGTTTTGGTAGAGTGAAACAAATGTTTTTTGAAACCGGGTCCCAGAGTGGATAAATTTGAAAATGCCGCGTTTGCGTTTTCGTCTGGACGGCGAATCTGTATATTTTCTGAAACGATAGTCATCAGCCCACGTCTCGCCCCTAATCAGACACCGCTATGTCACGTAACAGCAACAAAAACATGAACAAACACTGAACGATTGTCTTTTTATTAACTAACATTAACACTGATTAATAAATGTATTGTTCCAGGTTCGTTTGTGTACAAGGTTTATGAGCATAGTCCATGTCTTTTACTCCATTTTAAGTGTATCGCTGTGGCAGAATTACAGAGCCACATGCTGGTCTGGCATGTAAACTACATCGTTTTGTGGTTTCGTGTGGATGCGGATATTTCTTGAGACGAGGAAAAAAAGATTGGATTGGTGTAAGCTCAGTCTCCATGTGGACGGGGCCGAAGAAGTAACACGGGTACTTACGGTTATGGATAGAAATGTAGCGGAGTAAAGAGTACAATATTTGCCTCTCAAATGTACTTGAGTAAAGTCATGAGTACTCCCCAAAAATGATACTCGAGTAAAGTACAGATCCCTCAAAATTGTACTTAAGTACTGTACTCAAGTAAATGTACTCCGTTACTGTCCGGCTCTGGTAATTTCGAATAGTTTTTGGCAGTGTATCTACTCTATATAAATACATATAGGCCTGTATACACATTTTCTTTGATATTGTATTGTTTCTCAGAAATGTGTTAGTTGTGGTAATGTAGGACAGTTTATTGAAATGCTTGTTTGATTGTGTAGGGCACAACAGGTTTAGAGGACTTCGAAAGACTGAAGACGCTGGGCACGGGCTCTTTTGGGAGAGTCATGCTGGTTAAACACAAGGCTTCAGATCAGTTCTATGCCATGAAGGTTCTGGACAAGCAAAAGGTTGGTTGTGATCATACAGGACACCAAGATTACCATGATTTCACCCCATGAAAATATTAATGATTATAGACAAAACCATCAAAGGTGCTTTTAAAGTCTTAATTATTTGTTTCAAAATGTAAGGTGTAATCTACAGCTATGGCAAATATTTAATTATATATTTATCTAACCAACTGTTAACTATAAATAGTAAACTGTGCATTTAAAAAGTTTTAGTGAACTCATTCAGATAACCAGAATCAAGTTTTCAGACAGACCATGGTATAAATACAGTATGTATGATGTATGAACATCCTCTCAAAAGACTTACTACATTTTTGTTTGTTTTCTCATAGGTGGTGAAGTTGAAACAAGTGGAGCATACGCTAAATGAGAAGAGAATATTACAAGCAGTCTCCTTCCCGTTCCTCGTCAGATTGGAATATGCCTTCAAGGTACTGTATCATAATTCAAGCATAAGTCAAGCAGTTGTCAACCATCTAAATACAGCTTCAAATCAAAAACAAAAACTCAAAGATTGTGCTTTTTCTAGATGAGAGTAAATAATTTTTCATTAAATTATTGCTGTTTGATTATTATTAATAAGCGCATAGGCAGCAGCAGGTCGAATAAGCTGCATTCGGTTTAGACATCAGATATTTGGTCTCCATTTATGTTCCCTTAAAAAGCAGATTGTGTTTACATTCACTTTGCATCATCAAAATAATGATTTTAAGCTATTATTATTTTAAAAAGCATGATAACATGGCAGTAATGTGAGCACAGCTTTTGAAAAATAATAATTGATATGGATACAGCAAAACATAAATGTGTAAATAAAACATTTAAAAAGCTAAAAGCGAAACGTTGTTCTTGAATAGTCTAGAAGCTAGAAGGAGTGTGTTTACTAGTTTAGACTTCAGTAATAGTCATCTAAAAATCACTAATTCTCACTTTGTTCTCACAGGACAACTCTAATCTGTATATGGTGATGGAGTATGTACCAGGAGGAGAGATGTTCTCACATCTCAGACGGATCGGAAGGTTTAGGTGAGGGAAGACATGTTTTTGAGCTTATTCATTTACGGCTGGATCAACTCTCAAAATGACCGCACATAAGTGATACTGCACAAACTGTCAAACTAAGTATTTGATGTTGGAAGTTTAACTTAACTTTTTTTGTTTTTTAATGCAAGTAATGATTTTTATTCAGCTGTATGGATTGTGATTTGTTATGGTATATATCCTGTGCCAGAAAGTATTCGTATATTTGGATAAATAAATTAAAAAGTAATCAATAAGAATACAAGAGAAATTCAAAATACAATTTTGGTATCAGAGGTAAAACTACTTTTAAACATCTAGCTGTTGTCATCTGTGCATGCTAAGACTGTTTCTGAGCGAGGAAAACCTTGCTTCAGTGATTCCCATCAATCTCTGGTTTTGTCTCTAACTCTGCGATGTGATTTCTTTGATCGACAGTGAACCTCATGCACGGTTTTACGCTGCACAGATTGTCCTGACTTTTGAGTACCTCCACTCTCTAGACCTCATCTACAGAGACCTGAAGCCTGAAAACCTACTCATTGACCAGCATGGATATATACAGGTAACTAGAAGAATTATGAGAACCAAAATACATAAACAGTATGCATTGGCAAGAACAACTTGTGCATTCTTTATGCATAAAATGTGGTCTGTTTTTAATTTAACTTTTTAAATTTAACTGCTTATAAGATTTCTGACCAGTTTTAGACCATCCCCGTCCTCAAACATGAAATCATAAACCGCTGTACTGGCATTCTGCTGTAAAATGCCTTTATATTATGTTGAATCCATTGTTCCTTTCAGTGGTTTTTTCCAAAAGTCATGGAGTTTCCAGGCCTGGAAATGTTTTGGAAAATTAAATGAACCCAGAACGTTTTGGAAAAGTCGTGGAAATCTATTTCACATATCTCTGTTTAATATAATTGTTTTAATGGTTACTCCACCCCAAAATGAGAATGTTGTCATTAATCACTTAACCCCACGTCGTTCCAAACCTGTAAAAGCTTTGTTCATCTTAGTTTAAACACAATTTAAGATATTTTGGATGAAAACCGGGAGACTCCCAAGTAAATGACATTGTCAAGGTCCACAAAAGTATGAAAGACATCGTCAGGATTGCTTGGATGTGCTAAACTGTCATTTTCCGCACAGGTAACAGACTTTGGTTTTGCAAAAAGAGTAAAAGGCAGAACCTGGACTTTATGTGGAACTCCAGAGTACTTGGCACCAGAGATCATCCTCAGCAAGGTAAGCCTCGGGTGTTTAAATCCAAATGTACAAGCAGGGCAAACCACTCATTTGTTTCTCAAATTCAGGGATACAACAAGGCTGTGGACTGGTGGGCCCTTGGTGTTCTCATATATGAAATGGCAGCTGGATATCCCCCATTTTTTGCAGACCAGCCTATACAGATCTATGAGAAGATTGTGTCTGGAAAGGTACTCGCACGTTTGTATACAGTCAAGAAATTAGATTTATTTGGATAAGCAAAACAAAATGGCATCTTGAACGTGTTTTGTAGGTACGATTCCCCTCACACTTCAGTTCTGATCTGAAAGATCTGTTGAGGAATCTGCTGCAGGTGGACCTGACCAAACGCTTCGGCAACCTGAGGAATGGTGTCAATGATATCAAAAACCACAAATGGTTTGCCACAACGGATTGGATAGCCATCTATGAGAGAAAGGTATGATGCTCAGTCTTCAGGATTTCCTTTGTTTTCTTTGTTTATCTGTCGGTATTACATCTTAAAGTGACAGCAGCCTAATATACCTGCTGCTGTTTTGTCATTAATGTCCATCAAACAACACATGAATATTTTTTTCTGTGAACTACTGTATGTTTGCTATTACTCTAGATCGTGATTCCTTAATTTAGGAAAACAAAACAAATGTGGCTATAGATTACATTCCAGTTATTAAATAAAATCGCACCCCTTTCGTTGCATGAAGAGAGGTGTTAAGTTTGTGGTTGTTTTGATTGCATCAGTGTCTCCTGTCAGGTGGAGGCGCCCTTCATCCCAAAGTGCCGAGGTCCTGGAGACACCAGCAACTTTGACGACTACGAAGAGGAAGACATTCGTGTATCTGTTACAGAAAAGTGCGCAAAGGAGTTCTCCGAGTTTTAGTTACGGACACATCAAAGCTAGACATATATGCATATATACATATATTTACTATTATCTATATATGTATATGTGTGTGTGTGTGCATCACACACCTCAAATAAGGGTATCTTTGCACTCTAAAGACCTGGGATGAGCAGAGAGCACATCACCGTCAGAGTTCTTGTGTACTTCCTTCATTCCATCGGGCTTTAGAGGTCACCGGGGTTCTTACCCATCATGCACTGGCACATCGGTTCACTCTCTTCCTGCTCCACTTTCACTTTCAGACGACCTGTTTGACATTGTGTTCCCTGTTTAAAAGCGTATTTTTTTTGACTGTTTAAGTAAGGCATTACAGATATGGGGATGGGGGGGGGGGCACAGACACAAAGGCCAATTCAGCATTGTTACACCAATTAATTAGTTTTTTTTGTTGTTGTTGATCATGGCGGCATCATACAGTGTTGTTATTTGAATAATTTGACATTGCCTGCACCTATTGGCATTTTTTTGGTGTTACACGTCCATGTCCTTTTTATTTTATCTTCACATTTAGACCAAAACAACTGACAACTTTTTCAGGTCTTTTTTTGTTGTTGTTGTTACATGTGCAAATCTGTCGAATTAGAGCATTTAATTTTTTTTAACCACGTTGTGTGTTGAAAGCATGACCAAAAGCCATCGTGTTGTGAATGGCAGAGGAAGAGCTCTTAACTCTTCTTTATTACAGAGCCTACTGAATGATTGCATTACAGATGTTACAGTGATCTTTATATCACGATGCTACAGTTGAAGGTCCAGTCTCATGCATATACTGACAGATGTTGTTAGCAATATAAAACATATCTTATTTTACCACTTTTGTGCATTTTTATTCATTATAACGAGGTTTTATTCTGAAATAGAAGATAAAACCTTTAAATGAGTGCTGTTTATAATTTGATATTTTAAGAAAAACAGCAAATGCATTGGTGCAGCTGCTGTAGGATGAGTTAATTATCACAGAGAGGCACTCTTCAGTTACATATCAGTTTTTGTCACCGTTTTAATTAGTCAATGTTGAAGCTGTTTTGCAAAGTTCTCTCTTAACTGAAAATTGTAAAACTGCCAAAACTCCATGTTGTCTCCTACATTGTTGCTGTTGAACTTTTGTCCTCTTTTTATTCGTATGACCGAATGTAGTTGAAACTTCTAGATATGCATATTGTTTGAGTTCTGAGGTACATTCTCACAGTCATATACTAAGAAACTGACTATGTTACAAAGAAAGAGAGAAAAAAACAGAGGTTAGTAAGCCTCTTCTCCTTTGTATCACCTATAACCCAGTTATTGTTCAGCTCATAATGCATATATGCATTATTTCTTATAAATGTTTTTATTTATACACACGTTAGAGAGATGCTAATAAATTTTATTTTTAAGACTGGTTGTTCGTTTGAATGTGTATAGTGGTCTTTATGCTCTGAAGAACTCTTTACTTAGTCTTCTGTTTTTAATTATAGCGAGAAACACCTTTTCTGTCAGTCAGGTTATTGTTAGTGTCACACCCAGGGGCTGGCTATGCTTTAACTAAGCCACACCCCTTCTCAACTTCCACCTCGAGGAGGTCCCCAAACCCGACCCAATGGCCAAGCAACACGAGAACAAGTAAGTAATAAAACAATCTTTATTTAAATATTTAAAAATAGCTTAGGGAATAGGGAAAGGGCAATTAAAACTAAACTCTGACTCGGCCCTCCAGATGGGCTATGGCCGGGAAGAGGTCAGGGAGCAAGGGGGCCACGGGGATCCGGGGCGTGGGGCTCGGGCCCCGGCCTGAGTCTTAGGTATCCGTAGCGCCCTCCTTCTTCCTCCTCTTCGCTGAATACAGCTCACGGTAAGTACTGGTTCACTCAGTTCGTTCTCGAGGTGCCCACTCTCTTTCTCTTCCTCCACAGGCAACAGCTCTTCGCTGATTACAGCTCACAGTAAGTACTGATTCACCCAGTTCGTTCCTTGGGTGCTCACGCTCTTTCTCTTTCTCCACAGGCAACGGCTGGGACACACAGGCACAGTTAGTTCAGCTTGGTTTTGCTCTCACCTCTTCGCTGATTACAGCTCACAGTAAGTACTGGTTCACACAGTTCGTTCCTTGGGTGCTCACTCGCTTTCTCTTTCTCCACAGGCAGCGGCTGGGACACACAGGCACAGTTAGTTCAGCTTGGTTTTGCTCTCACCTCTTCGCTGATTACAGCTCACAGTAAGTACTGGTTCACACAGTTCGTTCCTTGGGTGCTCACTCGCTTTCTCTTTCTCCACAGGCAACGGCTGGGACACACAGGCACAGTTAGTTCAGCTTGGTTTTGCTCTCACCTCTTCGCTGATTACAGCTCACAGTAAGTACTGGTTCACTCAGTTCGTTCTCGAGGTGCCCACTCTCTTTCTCTTCCTCCACAGGCAACAGCTCTTCGCTGATTACAGCTCACAGTAAGTACTGATTCACCCAGTTCGTTCCTTGGGTGCTCACGCTCTTTCTCTTTCTCCACAGGCAACGGCTGGGACACACAGGCACAGTTAGTTCAGCTTGGTTTTGCTCTCACCTCTTCGCTGATTACAGCTCACAGTAAGTACTGGTTCACACAGTTCGTTCCTTGGGTGCTCACTCGCTTTCTCTTTCTCCACAGGCAGCGGCTGGGACACACAGGCACAGTTAGTTCAGCTTGGTTTTGCTCTCACCTCTTCGCTGATTACAGCTCACAGTAAGTACTGGTTCACACAGTTCGTTCCTTGGGTGCTCACTCGCTTTCTCTTTCTCCACAGGCAGCGGCGTAAGTACAGGTTCCCTCAGTCTCTCCTCGTGTTACCCACTCTCTCTCCTTTTCTCTCCACAGGTATCAACTTGGGCACAATAGCACAGTTAGTTTGCTTTGAATGGCTCTCACCTCTGGGCTGGACACAGCGTACTGTAAGTACAGGGTTCGCTCTATTCCTCCTCGTGTTATTCACTCTCTCTCTCCTTTCCTCTCCACAGGTATCAACTTGGGCACAATAGCACAGTTAGTTTGCTTTGAATGGCTCTCACCTCTGGGCTGGACACAGCGTACTGTAAGTACAGGGTTCGCTCTATTCCTCCTCGTGTTATTCACTCTCTCTCCTTTTCTCTCCACAGGTATCAACTTGGGCACAATAGCACAGTTAGTTTGCTTTGAATGGCTCTCACCTCTGGGCTGGACACAGCGTACTGTAAGTACAGGGTTCGCTCTATTCCTCCTCGTGTTATTCCCTCTCTCTCCTTTTCTCTCCACAGATATCAACTTGGGCACAATAGCACCGTTAGTTTGCTTTGAATGGCTCTCACCTCTGGGCTGAACACAGCGCACTGTAAGTACAGGTTTCCTCTGTTTCTCCTTGTGTTACTCACTCTCTTTCCTTTCCTCTCCACAGGTATCAACTTAGACACAAAACACAGTTACTCTGCTTTGGATGGCTTTCACCTCTGGCTGGACACAGCGTACCGTGCTATCTCCGGAGATCTGAAGCACGCTCACAACATATACTGTACTGAACTAGGCCAGGACCAGCAATCTCCTTGTCCTCCCACGCCGAAGTGCGTGAAGGCGGGGGTTTATCTGACAGGACACACGGCAATACACAGCAGCCCACAGCAATATACAACACCACGTCAAAATTATAGGTTTTCACAGCACGAAGACTCACCCACCACACTCAGTGTACGGAAAGGACACCCGTCTTCCTTCACTTCGCTTGGTTCGGATCTGGCGATGGAATATGCGGCCTAGCTAGTGATGTCGTCGTTGCGACTACTTCAATAAGTATTCCTTCGGCTCTCCCACCACACTATATTAGGGGTAGGGCCACCCTCCTCCTCCTGGAGAGATCTACACAACGCCAGGTCAATATACAGGGCACTTTCGACTGGCTCTTAGTACTCACATCAATGCCACTTCCAATCCCCTTTTTCACGTCGTCTCAGTTCGCCGTATAATCTGTTCACTTCTCAACCTTTAAGGTTCGCGATGTCTTCACAATCATACAATTCCAGCCTGAGGGAGAGAGAGAGTTAGACAGCTACCAGCAGCGTACCAAGACGGGCACAACCCAGTGCTTCACACACACCAAAGAGAGCTTCCTAGACTGTGAAATAACTTGGCCTTAAGTACTGCCTTGTCCAGCGTATCCTCCAATCACCAACCGCTGTCCCTAACTAGGCACAGGTGCATCGAATTCCCTGATTTTCCTTCTTACGGCGCTACCGGAAGTTCCGGTGTTCTGTTTTTCCGGTCCGGGCGGAAACACTTCCGGGCGGAACCAAACTTCCCGAATTTTGGTTCCGCCCCTAAAGATCGTCACCTTGTGACATCCTCCCCCGCCAATCCGTTCTAGTCCCTAGAACGTCCTCGGGCTGTCCACTCCCCATAGCGGGCAGGGGGTCGGCCTCGGTTCTCTCGCTGGGATCGTCTCACTGGTGAATCGGGCTCAGCTTGTTCAGGGGCTGCTTCTGGTTCTCTCGGGGCGATCGGGGGTGGTGCCACCACGGGTCTCCCTGGTACCACAGCCCAACCTTCAATCCAGGGGGCCGCTGGTACAGGTTCCGTGGGGACTTCTTCCACGGCTTCAGGGTAGTTAGGGCATGGGCGAATCATGTTCCGGTGCACCACACGGTCGGGGCCTGACTTCCCTTCTGGCCGGATGGTATAGACCGGCTGCCCCGGCCTCTGCTGCCGGCAGACTACATAAGGGGTGGCCTCCCAACGGTCACTCAGTTTCCCCTTCCCCTGCCGCCGATTATCTCTCACCAACACCCTCTCTCCTGGCAGTAGAGGGGCTTCTCTAGCAGTCCGATCATACAACCGCTTACTTTTCTCTCCTGCCGTCTGTATCCTTTTCGACACCTGCTCGTAGGCGAAATGCAAGCGCTGGTGATGGCGCCCCACCCACTCCGTTACACTTGCTTCCTCTTGGTCGGCTATCACTCCTAGGACCAGGTCAGTAGGCATTCGTATGTGTCTGCCAAACATCAGGTAAGTGGGAGCGTAACCCGTAGTACTATGTATACTGTTGTTATAGGCCTGTAGGAGGTTTGGCAAGGCACTCACCCAATCGTCCTGCCGCTGTTGGTCCAAGGTCCCCAGCAGCCCCAATAGGGTCTGATTGAATCTCTCACAGCCACCGTTCCCCTGAGGATGATACGAAGTGGTGTGAGTTTTCGTGCAACCGTACAACTGGCATAGTTCTCTAATTACCCTGGACTCAAAGTTGGCTCCTTGATCGGAGTGCAGAAACTCCGGGCATCCGAACGTCTGGAAGACGGCCCGCCATAAAACTGTAGCGGTGGTGGTTGCAGTCTGGTCGAGGGTGGGGATAGCCCAAGCGTACTTTGTGAACAAATCCGTTATTACCAAGATGTTCTGGTAGCGATCTCGTGGTCGGCCCAGTGTCAAGAAGTCCATAGCCATGATATGAAGGGGGGCCTTCGCATGGATGGGTACCATTGGCGCTCGGACCTCCCGTCTGGACTTAAACAATATGCATCTCGGGCAAGCTTGAATTAGGGCGTGCACCGATGCCTCTAGCCCGGGCCAAAAGAAGAATCTCCTAAGCAGGGACACGGTCCTCTCCTGTCCCTGATGCCCCAACTGGTTGTGGTACGCCGAAACTAAAGCCGTTACCTCATCTGCGGGTACCACGATCTGGCGTACTTCTTCGCCCAACTTCGGGTCACTGACCCTTCTGCACAAAACGCCATCTCTCAGCTCCAGCCTGTCCCATTGCCCCAGCAGCCTCCTCCCAGTATCCGTCTGGGCTAACCTCTCCGCTGGCGTCAGCCGTCGGCCCTGTTCCAGCCATTCTCTTACCAGCCGCACATCTTGATCCCTGGCCTGTCTCTCCCTCCACCGACGGGGATCCCATCCCCAGTTCTCAGGCACGGCCTCTTGTCTGCTGCCTGGTGCCTCTACTGCTCCTACCATATAGCCCTCCTCCGGGCTGGCCCCTCCGGGGCTTTCCGCTTCGGGCAGCCTTGAGAGGACGTCCGCGTTCATGTGTTCACGCCCTGGTCGGTACTGTAGTTGATAGTCAAAGTTGGCCAGTTGGGCCACCCACCGCTGCTCCACGGCTCCCAGCTTCGCCGTCTGTAAGTGTACTAATGGGTTATTGTCTGTAATGATCGTCACCTTGGCACCCCAGAGGTAGTCTTTAAATTTCTCACTTAGGGCCCACTTCAACGCCAGCAGCTCCAATTTGAAAGAACTATAGTTCGCATCGTTCCTCTCGGCTGGGTGGAGGCTCCGGCTGGCGTACGCGATGACCCTCTCAACTCCGTCCTGCCGTTGAGCCAACACCGCTCCCAGCCCGAGATTGCTGGCATCTGTATACAAAAGGAATGGTTTTGTGAAATCTGCGTATGCCAAGATAGGGGCCTGTAGCAGCTCCTGCTTCAATGTCTGGAACGCCGACTCACAATTTGCATCCCAGTCTACGTTGGGCGACCCCCGGCCCCGGTTACGACCTGTGCCAACCAGCAACTGATTAAGGGGTTTAGCAATTTTTGAAAAGTCCTTTATGAAACGCCTATAGTATCCCACAAATCCTAAAAAGGATCGCACTTGCCTCACTGTCCTCGGGGCCTTCCAGTCCTTCACGGCCGATACCTTTCCAGGATCTACGGACACTCCAGCCGCACTGACCACGTGGCCCAGAAAGTTGACTTCTCTCCGTAGTAAGTGACACTTATTGGGCTGTAGTTTCAATCCGTACTTCTCCATGGCCCGAAAGACTTCCTCGAGGTGCCTCAGGTGTGAATCAAAATCTGGGGAGTAGACAATCACATCATCCAGGTAAACTAATACTGACTCCATTAACTGACCTCCCAAGCACCGCTGCATCAGCCGCTGGAAGGTGGCCGGAGCGTTACAGAGCCCGAAAGGCATCCGGTCCCATTCAAATAGTCCAAACGGGGTTGTAAAGGCAGTCTTCTCCCGGTCTGCTTCGGCCACCTGCACCTGCCAGTAGCCACTGGCCAAATCTAGGGTAGAGTACCATGCCGACTGCGTGAGGCTGGCAAGCGAATCTTCGATCCGTGGCAAAGGGAAAGCGTCTTTCTTAGTCACGAGGTTCAGCTTACGGTAGTCCACGCAGAATCTCCAAGCCCCCGTCTTCTTTTGCACCAGCACTATGGGGGCCGCCCACGGGCTGCTGCTTTCCCTAACAACTCCTTGCTTCAGCATGCCTTGCAGGAGTGTACGTACCTCGGTATACAAAGTGGGCGGAATTGGGCGATACCTCTCCCGGCTGGGCCCTGCATCCCCGGTAGGTATATGATGTTGTACCACCTGGGTGCATCCGTAGTCTTCATCGTGGGTGGCGAACACATGCTGCCATCTCCGAAGGAGGGCCTGTAACTTCTGTGTCTGTGCCTGCTCTAAATCCTCCCCTTGTAACGACTCACCCGCCAGGTGGCTCGGCACACTCCTCTCCATACCACCCCATGGGGTGTCTACTTGAGTCAGGGCCACCTCGATGACAGTGGGGCACACCTGACGAAAACTAATATCCCTCTCTTCCCTTACTTGGTGGGATGTAACCGTTGTCAGACGGGCTAATCGTTGGTGCCGATGTAGTTGCACCGCGTATGGATGTACATTCCGTATCCTCACGGGGACTCTCCCCCGCCGGACCGTCGATAGTCCTCGTGCCACTTCCACTTGTGGACAATCCACATGGGGCTCCACCAGCACCCACTCTTCTGGGCCCGCTCTTCGGGGCGGTACTCGCGCCCACACAACAGCCTCACTTTTTGCGGGGACAGACAAAGCAAAACGACACATCACTCTTCCTACCTCTTCCTGTTCCCTGCGGACTTGGCTCATTTGCACCCTTCGACAGTCAGCTACCACACACTCCCACTTGGGCCTCTCTGCAGGTGGTATCTTCGATACGGGCCTAGCCCGAAATAGCTCTTCCCAGCAATCAGCGAGGACATTCATGCCCAACAGGGCTCGATGTGCACCCAGACAATGGTCTTGCACGATAATCACACCTTTCTGGGGGACCATCACTCCGTGAACCTCTAGGTCCGTCAATCGGTAGCCAATATATGGGATGTCGAGGCCGTTTGCGCCCTTCAGAGTAAGCCAGGGGGCCTCCGCCCCTGGTGCCCCTTGTTTCCCAAACACTTCTTCGGATAAACTCTCAGCAAACAACGTCACTTGGGAGCCTGTGTCTACCAGGCATTGAATCTCCTTGCCGCACACTCTCACCTTCGCCACGGGGCTACGCCCAATCATCTGGCTCCTAGAGCCATATCCTCTTCCAGGGTCTTCTCGAGGGGTCCCGGCCACACGACCCACAGTGGCCGGCCGACCTAAAAACCCCCTTCTGACGCCCTGCGGGGCCCACACTGGCGGCTATAGTGACCTGGTTTGCCACAGCGGTTGCAGATGGGTCGCCCTTGCTCGTCCCATTCGAAACGGGGCCGGTTAAAGTGGTTCGGGCGCCTGAACGGCTCTCGGCCTCCCTCTGAGTACACTCGGTCTCGGGGCGCCGGCCGTGGTTCCTCCCGCGCCCGTCCTTGGCGCAATTCTCCTACGAGGGCTTTAGACAGTTCAGACATCTGATCGCGGACATCTTTCAAAAGTTCAGCCTTCAGTGCTTGCTTCCAGTCAGGGCCTCCGGGTTGTGCTGGTGCTACTTCACTGACAACCGCACACACTGGGGAACCACTCACCTCAGTCTCATCACCTTCCAGGGCCAGTGCCTCTTTCTTCAGATCTTCGAACGTAAGACCCGGGTCCCTTCGAAACTGGATACGTAGGCTCTGTCTCACCGGACCCTCCTTCAACCCCAGAAGAAACTGGTCCCGCAATAGAGTCTCTCCATCTCCCAACCCGTGGTCCCGACGGGTCTGTAGTCGGGCGAATTGCTCTCGCAACCTCAGGGCGAAAGCTCTAATCGGTTGGCGGGGGCCCTGCTTACAATTGAAGAACTGGGAGCGAAGGACAGCTACGGGGGTGTGGTCACCATACTGTTCAGTGAGGAACTGGAACACGGTTTGGGCGTTGGCTCTAACGGCTTCGGGGGCGGCATGCACCTCTCGCCGCGCTTCTCCATCCAGGGAGTTTAACACAAATTGAAGCCGCTGGGCTGCACTAAGGCCCTGTAGGTCGGCCAAGTACTCTAGTTGAGCCTTCCATTCAGACAATCGTACCTCGGATTCTGTCCCCCCATATTTTTGAATCCAGGGGCTCCCCATAAAAACGGGCATGGCACGGGGTTGGGCTGAAAGCCCCGCGTTGTCGGTCATTGGACGACCTTGGTTACTCAACTCGAGGTGGAAATCCTGCCGACTACGCCAAATCTGTCACACCCAGGGGCTGGCTATGCTTTAACTAAGCCACACCCCTTCTCAACTTCCACCTCGAGGAGGTCCCCAAACCCGACCCAATGGCCAAGCAACACGAGAACAAGTAAGTAATAAAACAATCTTTATTTAAATATTTAAAAATAGCTTAGGGAATAGGGAAAGGGCAATTAAAACTAAACTCTGACTCGGCCCTCCAGATGGGCTATGGCCGGGAAGAGGTCAGGGAGCAAGGGGGCCACGGGGATCCGGGGCGTGGGGCTCGGGCCCCGGCCTGAGTCTTAGGTATCCGTAGCGCCCTCCTTCTTCCTCCTCTTCGCTGAATACAGCTCACGGTAAGTACTGGTTCACTCAGTTCGTTCTCGAGGTGCCCACTCTCTTTCTCTTCCTCCACAGGCAACAGCTCTTCGCTGATTACAGCTCACAGTAAGTACTGATTCACCCAGTTCGTTCCTTGGGTGCTCACGCTCTTTCTCTTTCTCCACAGGCAACGGCTGGGACACACAGGCACAGTTAGTTCAGCTTGGTTTTGCTCTCACCTCTTCGCTGATTACAGCTCACAGTAAGTACTGGTTCACACAGTTCGTTCCTTGGGTGCTCACTCGCTTTCTCTTTCTCCACAGGCAGCGGCTGGGACACACAGGCACAGTTAGTTCAGCTTGGTTTTGCTCTCACCTCTTCGCTGATTACAGCTCACAGTAAGTACTGGTTCACACAGTTCGTTCCTTGGGTGCTCACTCGCTTTCTCTTTCTCCACAGGCAACGGCTGGGACACACAGGCACAGTTAGTTCAGCTTGGTTTTGCTCTCACCTCTTCGCTGATTACAGCTCACAGTAAGTACTGGTTCACTCAGTTCGTTCTCGAGGTGCCCACTCTCTTTCTCTTCCTCCACAGGCAACAGCTCTTCGCTGATTACAGCTCACAGTAAGTACTGATTCACCCAGTTCGTTCCTTGGGTGCTCACGCTCTTTCTCTTTCTCCACAGGCAACGGCTGGGACACACAGGCACAGTTAGTTCAGCTTGGTTTTGCTCTCACCTCTTCGCTGATTACAGCTCACAGTAAGTACTGGTTCACACAGTTCGTTCCTTGGGTGCTCACTCGCTTTCTCTTTCTCCACAGGCAGCGGCTGGGACACACAGGCACAGTTAGTTCAGCTTGGTTTTGCTCTCACCTCTTCGCTGATTACAGCTCACAGTAAGTACTGGTTCACACAGTTCGTTCCTTGGGTGCTCACTCGCTTTCTCTTTCTCCACAGGCAGCGGCGTAAGTACAGGTTCCCTCAGTCTCTCCTCGTGTTACCCACTCTCTCTCCTTTTCTCTCCACAGGTATCAACTTGGGCACAATAGCACAGTTAGTTTGCTTTGAATGGCTCTCACCTCTGGGCTGGACACAGCGTACTGTAAGTACAGGGTTCGCTCTATTCCTCCTCGTGTTATTCACTCTCTCTCTCCTTTCCTCTCCACAGGTATCAACTTGGGCACAATAGCACAGTTAGTTTGCTTTGAATGGCTCTCACCTCTGGGCTGGACACAGCGTACTGTAAGTACAGGGTTCGCTCTATTCCTCCTCGTGTTATTCACTCTCTCTCCTTTTCTCTCCACAGGTATCAACTTGGGCACAATAGCACAGTTAGTTTGCTTTGAATGGCTCTCACCTCTGGGCTGGACACAGCGTACTGTAAGTACAGGGTTCGCTCTATTCCTCCTCGTGTTATTCCCTCTCTCTCCTTTTCTCTCCACAGATATCAACTTGGGCACAATAGCACCGTTAGTTTGCTTTGAATGGCTCTCACCTCTGGGCTGAACACAGCGCACTGTAAGTACAGGTTTCCTCTGTTTCTCCTTGTGTTACTCACTCTCTTTCCTTTCCTCTCCACAGGTATCAACTTAGACACAAAACACAGTTACTCTGCTTTGGATGGCTTTCACCTCTGGCTGGACACAGCGTACCGTGCTATCTCCGGAGATCTGAAGCACGCTCACAACATATACTGTACTGAACTAGGCCAGGACCAGCAATCTCCTTGTCCTCCCACGCC